>NC_056746.1:1238788791-1238803791 GCF_019279795.1 Protopterus annectens
GTAATGCAGATTGATAATTCTTTTGATCGACAGGTCAACTTATTGAAAGAGGTGTGACACTTCCATAATAATTGGGTTGGAGAATATGCCCTTACCCTGATATTCTGGAATCAAAAGATGGCATATTTAAATCGCAGGGGGTAAGGGGATGCAGCCCCTCACATGAGGGGATGCAAATAACTTGGGTGCGTAAAAAGTAAGTCACTGTGTCTTGGAGTATGAGCGTTGTCATGTTAATCTTTTGAGAATGATAATATTTTGTCAATGAAATGGGAGTTGATTTACTGTGAGATAAAATAATTAATGATGTTTGCCTTTAACCGTTAGATCCACTTGAAGAATTATTCAGTCCAGTTTCCTTTTCTGATAAAAGTTAACAGAAGTTCATCAGTTCTGACACAAAAAACATAGAATCTGCAAAACTCCAGAAAACACATGAAGGTGCAAAAGGTGAAGTGTTTGAACGTGGATATGGTTTTGCTGGTAAACAAAATGTCCATTATTGATAAAAAAAAAACAAAAAAAACAAAACAAAAAAAACCCCCCATAAAAATAAGTGAGTAAATTGCATAAAAGTGTGTAAACTGACTTGCTATCACAAATACCAGACTTGTAAATAGAGTTCCTGAAAGAGGGATACATAAATAATGAAATTGCACAGATACGAAAACAAATAAAAAAACTATAAGGGGTCAGTGCATGGCATTGTACCACCTTGGTCCAACCCACTCCTGCCTCCATTTGTGGATTTCAGCTCCAGACCTATCAAAATGGAGAAACAAAGTCTGCATGAACATAAAATTTGCTACTAAGAATTCAAAATTCTAGGCCTTGCCTGAATGGTGTTAGGCTTTTGTACAGAAGTTAAATTTAAAGAATAAGCAATATGTGACATTAAAGCAACTAGAATGTAGACCTATAGAAATGCTTTTTAAGTTGACTATTTAGTTTACTATTCAGTTAAATATAGGTTATTTTTGGGGTCAGTATATGAATACTGTAAGAAAGGCAGAGTATAATATATCTGTAGAAGTACGTTTCCATACTAGTATGAGTTTTGTTATGCTTAAATTTCTTTGTAAAATGGTTTGAAACAGATCATATTTGGTACAGTGCATGGGTCAAAAAAGGATGAGACACAATCTGAACAATGAACACACAAAGTGCATGGGTGCACGCACACACACACACACACACACATACACACACACACACACACACACACACACACACACTCACACACACACACATACACACACGCATATACATATGCACACACACACTCTGTTGCACACAAACACATGCACGTGCGAGCACACACACACACACACACACACACACACACACACACACACACACACACACACACACACACACACAAAACACACACACACACAACACACATACATACATGAACAGATGCAATGGAAGACATGAGATGTATTACAGACTTGTGGAACTTGGGGTTGCTTATTTTATGTTTGGGTGAAATGGTGCCTTTCCGGTCATGCAGTACCAGATGAAGGTGGACATTTTCCAGGTGGCAGTAGTAATATCATGAAGGTCAAAGATAATGTTTTTCAAGTTTGGTACTAATTCTGTTGGACACAGGCCTCCTAATCCTACATTTATTTTTATTCTGGAGAAATATATGCAAACTGGGTGCACATTATTCTAAAAGTGCTCTTTTGAACTATTGTTTAGAGCTGTGGAGAACTGTAGTAAATGGTTATTGTATGGATGGGATGGAGTAAGAGGAGACAGAATGATTCTCACATCTACACTCAATGACATAAGAGAAGGGAGAGAGTATCAGATGAACATGCATCTCTATAAGCAAGTGGTAAGGAATGTAGTTTAAGAGAGAGGACAGAAGGGTAGAAATGGACAGGAGTAGTGTCTGGGAAGAGAGATGACTGAAGTAAAACTAGAGAAATTTGTATGTCACAAGGAGGATGGAAAGAGCGGTCCTCAGATGTTTGGGCTACAGTGTTTAAATTATGGGTAGGGGTAGCAGAGAAGGTGCCACAAGATTTGGTTAGGGAGACTGACCATAGCGTTTCCTCCATGAACTTCTTTCTACATTTGTATACCTCATGGAGGCTTTGGATTGGATAAGGACATATAATATAAGAGCACAGAGACCATAGCGTTTCCTCCATGAACTTCTTTCTACATTTGTATACCTCATGGAGGCTTTGGATTGGATAAGGACATATAATATAAGAGCACAGAGAAGGTTTCTATTCTGAATATGTGGATAGAAATATCTGTGGTGTTTGTCTTGAGGGTCACACATATCCTCCATGGCTTTTTGTATGTAGCCCATGCAAGTTACTAATAATCATGCACACTAGCTTTGAATCATGGAAGGCTACCATCTCTAAGTGATTCAACTTATGTAATAAATTGTAAAACTGTGCAGGCAGGTGGTCAGTTGTTACGTTACAGTGCAGAAGGAACTAGCAAGTGTAGTGTTACACTAGCATTCTGTGCCTTACACAGTATATGCCTGTGACTACTAGAAAAGTATCATTGTGGAACATCCCACATGCTGAATAACTCATTTTTTTCACACCGCCATTAAGGGGTCAGTAGCATGGTTTTGTAAATTGCTTTAACATTTAAAAAAAAATCAGTTTACATGCTCCTCAGTGTAGATATATTTTTTGAAAATATTTTTTGAAATAACACTTCAGCATATTCTGATTTTTTTTCTTGTCCTGGCCAAACAAAAGAACTTGAGAGTCTTAATGTTAAATGAGCTATAAATGACAATTTGAGTCTCTATACCCTAAGAAAGCTATAGAAGATAATGTCAAGAAGGGTATCATAGCAACAGTATTTATTTAAAATGACATAATAATCATAAGTATCTTATCTTATGTATATTCACACAACACTTGCTAGCCATCAAGCAGGGTACAAAATAGCACTGTTTAACCAGACAGGGTCCATAGCTAAAGCTCAGCATGGCAGGGTATAAAATAGCGCTGTTTAACCAGACAGGGTCCATAGCTAAAGCTCAGCATGGCAGGGTACAAAATAGCACTGTTTGACCAGACAGGGTCCATAGCTAAAGCTCAGCATGGCAGGGTATAAAATAGCACTGTTTAACGGGACAGGGTCCATAGCTAAAGCTCAGCATGGCAGGGCACAAAATAGCACTGTTTAACCAGACAGGGTCCATAGCTAAAGCTCAGCATGGCAGGGTACAAAATAGCACTGTTTAACCAGACAGGGTCCATAGCTAAAGCTCAGCATGGCAGGGTACAAAATAGCACTATTTAACCAGACAGGGTCCATACCTAAAGCTCAGCATGGCAGGGTACAAAATAGCACTGTTTAACCAGACAGGGTCCATAGCTAAAGCTCAGCATGGCAGGGAACAAAATAGCACTGTTTAACCAGACAGGGTCCATACCTAAAGCTCAGCATGGCAGGGTACAAAATAGCACTGTTTAACCAGACAGGGTCCATACCTAAAGCTCAGCATGGCAGGGTACAAAATAGCACTGTTTAACCAGACAGGGTCCATACCTAAAGCTCAGCATGGCAGGGTACAAAATAGCACTGTTTAACCAGACAGGGTCCATACCTAAAGCTCAGCATGGCAGGGTACAAAATAGCACTGTTTAACCAGACAGGGTCCATACCTAAAGCTCAGCATGGCAGGGTACAAAATAGCACTGTTTAACCAGACAGGGTCCATACCTAAAGCTCAGCATGGCAGGGTACAAAATAGCACTGTTTAACCAGACAGGGTCCATACCTAAAGCTCAGCATGGCAGGGTACAAAATAGCACTGTTTAACCAGACAGGGTCCATACTTAAAGCTCAGCATGGCAGGGTACAAAATAGCACTGTTTAACCAGACAGGGTCCATACCTAAAGCTCAGCATGGCAGGGTACAAAATAGCACTGTTTAACCAGACAGGGTCCATACTTAAAGCTCAGCATGGCAGGGTACAAAATAGCACTGTTTAACCAGACAGGGTCCATACCTAAAGCTCAGCATGGCAGGGTACAAAATAGCACTGTTTAACCAGACAGGGTCCATAGCTAAAGCTCAGCATGGCAGGGAACAAAATAGCACTGTTTAACCAGACAGGGTCCATACCTAAAGCTCAGCATGGCAGGGTACAAAATAGCACTGTTTAACCAGACAGGGTCCATACCTAAAGCTCAGCATGGCAGGGTACAAAATAGCACTGTTTAACCAGACAGGGTCCATACCTAAAGCTCAGCATGGCAGGGTACAAAATAGCACTGTTTATCCAGACAGGGTCCATACCTAAAGCTCAGCATGGCAGGGTACAAAATAGCACTGTTTAACCAGACAGGGTCCATACCTAAAGCTCAGCATGACAGAGTACAAAATAGCACTGTTTAACCAGACAGGGTCCATACCTAAAGCTCAGCATGGCAGGGTACAAAATAGCACTGTTTAACCAGACAGGGTCCATACCTAATGCTCAGCATGGCAGGGTACAAAATAGCACTGTTTAACCAGACAGGGTCCATACCTAAAGCTCAGCATGGCAGGGTACAAAATAGCACTGTTTAACCAGACAGGGTCCATACTTAAAGCTCAGCATGGCAGGGTACAAAATAGCACTGTTTAACCAGACAGGGTCCATACCTAACGCTCAGCAGGGCAGGGTACAAAATAGCACTGTTTAAATAGACAGGGTCCATACCTAAAGCTCAGCATGACAGGGTACAAAATAGCACTGTTTAACCAGACAGGGTCCATACCTAAAGCTCAGCATGCCAGGGTACAAAATAGCACTGTTTAACCAGACAGAGTCCAAACCTAAAGCTCAGCATGGCAGGGTACAAAATAGCACTGTTTAACCAGACAGGGTCCATAGCTAAAGCTCAGCATGGCAGGGTACAAAATAGCACGTTTAACCAGACAGGGTCCATAGCTAAAGCTCAGCATGTCAGGGTACAAAATAGCACTGTTTAACCAGACAGGATCCATAGCTAAAGCTCAGCATGGCAGGGTACAAAATAGCACTGTTTAACCAGACAGGATCCATACCTAAAGCTCAGCATGGCAGGGTACACAATAGCACTGTTTTACCAGACAGGGTCCATACTTAAAGCTCAGCATGGCAGGGTACAAAATAGCACTGTTTAACCAGACAGGGTCCATACCTAAAGCTCAGCATGGCAGGGTACAAAATAGCACTGTTTAACCAGACAGGGTCCATAGCTAAAGCTCAGCATGGCAGGGAACAAAATAGCACTGTTTAACCAGACAGGGTCCATACCTAAAGCTCAGCATGGCAGGGTACAAAATAGCACTGTTTAACCAGACAGGGTCCATACCTAAAGCTCAGCATGGCAGGGTACAAAATAGCACTGTTTAACCAGACAGGGTCCATACCTAAAGCTCAGCATGGCAGGGTACAAAATAGCACTGTTTATCCAGACAGGGTCCATACCTAAAGCTCAGCATGGCAGGGTACAAAATAGCACTGTTTAACCAGACAGGGTCCATACCTAAAGCTCAGCATGACAGGGTACAAAATAGCACTGTTTAACCAGACAGGGTCCATACCTAAAGCTCAGCATGGCAGGGTACAAAATAGCACTGTTTAACCAGACAGGGTCCATACCTAATGCTCAGCATGGCAGGGTACAAAATAGCACTGTTTAACCAGACAGGGTCCATACCTAAAGCTCAGCATGGCAGGGTACAAAATAGCACTGTTTAACCAGACAGGGTCCATACTTAAAGCTCAGCATGGCAGGGTACAAAATAGCACTGTTTAACCAGACAGGGTCCATACCTAAAGCTCAGCAGGGCAGGGTACAAAATAGCACTGTTTAACCAGACAGGGTCCATACCTAAAGCTCAGCATGACAGGGTACAAAATAGCACTGTTTAACCAGACAGGGTCCATACCTAAAGCTCAGCATGCCAGGGTACAAAATAGCACTGTTTAACCAGACAGAGTCCAAACCTAAAGCTCAGCATGGCAGGGTACAAAATAGCACTGTTTAACCAGACAGGGTCCATACCTAAAGCTCAGCATGGCAGGGTACAAAATAGCACGTTTAACCAGACAGGGTCCATAGCTAAAGCTCAGCATGGCAGGGTACAAAATAGCACTGTTTAACCAGACAGGATCCATAGCTAAAGCTCAGCATGGCAGGGTACAAAATAGCACTGTTTAACCAGACAGGATCCATACCTAAAGCTCAGCATGGTAGGGTACACAATAGCACTGTTTTACCAGACAGGGTCCATACCTAAAGCTCAGCATGGCAGGGTACAAAATAGCACTGTTTATCCAGACAGGGTCCATACCTAAAGCTCAGCATGGCAGGGTACAGAATAGCACTGTTTAACCAGACAGGGTCCATACCTAAAGCTCAGCATGGCAGAGTACAAAATAGCACTGTTTTACCAGACAGGGTCCATACCTAAACCTCAGCATGGCAGGGTACAAAATAGCACTGTTTAACCAGACAGGGTCCATAGCTAAAGCTCAGCATGGCAGGGTACAAAATAGCACTGTTTAACCAGACAGGGTCCATAGCTAAAGCTCAGCATGGCAGGGTACAAAATAGCACTGTTTAACCAGACAGGGTCCATACCTAAAGCTCAGCATGGCTCTTGTCAGATACCTCTGTTATACACAGAGCAGGCATTTGCCTACAATTCATTCTGATCAAGTAAGGCATATCATATATCCTCTGACATAGCTAACCCCCACCCCCATATAAGGGTAACAATAAAAACAAGACCCTGCATTGCCACAGAAGTACAGAAGGAACCATACTGAGTGCTTGTTGACAATGCATGTTTTATTTTCTAATATGCAGTATGGAGAAATGCCTGGATTGGCTCGATTTGTCATCCCACTGAGTTACCCATATACAATAACAGTATTATTTCATATTACGGAAAAATTAATAACTGCTAGAGACATTGGCACATCATATTTAAACTATGTTTAACAAATGAGCTCACTAAACTGAAACGCTTACCTGGGATGTCTGGTCTCCACTTTCTTACTAGCTGCTTTTCCTGTTGTATCTATACCCTGGTATATGAAGGTCGTTGATCAGATTAAATTGTTCCTGAGATCACAACTGAAAGACAGAAACAAAAGTTATTTTTTCAGTGTAGTCACTAAGAACTGTACTTTTCTGGAATTTATAAAGCACAGGCATGCCAAGTAATCATAAATCAGTGGTGAGGATGATTAAAGGAGACAGAAAACTATCCCCAGCACAAGCCCAAGCTGTCAGAAGCAACTTCACACAAGTCCTATGTGGACTAGTAATATAAATGCTACATTAACATGTGCAGTAATTATTAGCTAGAGGCATTTCAGTTTGGCATATGAGTAGTTTATGAAAATTATGTGTGTGTGTGTGTGTGTGTGTGTGTGTGTGTGTGTGTGTGTGTGTGTATATATATATATATATATATATATATATATATATATATTTATATATATATCTATATCTAAATCTATCTATCTATATATATATATATATATATATATACACACACACATACAGTGGATATAAAAAGTGTACACACCCCTGTTAAAGTGCCAGGTTTTTGTGATATAAAAAAAATTAAACCAAAATAAATCATTTCAAAACTTTTCCTACCTTTAATGTGACCTATAACCTGTACGATTCAATTTTAAAACAAACAAATCTGTTAGGGGAAAAATATAAAAAATAAAAAACATACAATAAGCTGGTTGCATAGGTGTGCAAACCCTTAAACTAATACTTTGTTGAAGCACCTGTTCATTTAATTACAGAATTCAGTCTTCTTGGGTAGGAGTCTATCAGCATGGCACATCTTGACTTAGCAATATTTGCCCACTCTTCCTTGCAAAAGCGCTTCAAATCTGTCAGATTGCAAGGGCATCTCTTGTGCACAGCCCTCTTCAGGTCATCCCATAGATTTTCTATTGGATTTAAGTCTGGGGTCTGGCTGGACCGTACCAAAACTTTAATTTTCTTCTGGTGAAGCCATTCTTTTGTTGATTTGGATGTATACTTGGGGTCATTGTCATGTTGAAAGGTGAAATTCTTCTTCATCTTCAGCTTTCTAGCAGACACCTGAAGGTTTTGGGCCAAAAGTGACTGGTATTTGCAACTGTTCATAATTCCCTCCACCTTGACTAAAGCCCCAGTTCCAAAAAGAAAAGCAACCCCAAAGCATGATACTGCCACCACTATGCTTCACAGTGGAAATGGTGTTCTTTTGGTGATGAAAAGTGCTGTTTTTGCACCAAATGTACCTTTTGGAATTGTGGCCAAAAAGTACAACCTTGGTCTCATCAGACCATAGCACATCTTCCCACAAGCTTTTTGGAGACGATGTATTGTTTTGCAAATTTTAGCCGGGCCTGGATGTTTTTCTGTGTAAGAAAAGGCTTCCATCTTGAAACCCTACCCAATAGCCCAGACATATGGAGAATATGGGAGATTATTACATATAGCACACAACCAGTACTTGCCAGAAATTCCTGCAGCTCCTTCAGTGTTGCTGTAGGTCTCTTGGCTGTCTCCCTGACCAGTTTTCATCTTGCCTTTTCATCAATTTTGGAGGGATGTTGAATTCTTTGCAACGTCACTGTTGTCCCATATTTTCTCCACTTTTTGATGACTGTCTTCACTGTGTTCCATGGTATATCTAATGTTGTAGAAATTTTTTTGTACCCTTCTCCTGACTGATAACCTTCAACAATGAGATCCCTTTGATGCTTTGTAAGCACTCTGTGAACCATGGCTTTTTCTGTAGCAGGCAACTGAGTAAATGTCAGGAAATTCCTACTAGGACAGCTGAACTTTATTTCGGGTTAATCAGAGTCTCTGTAATTGATGGCAGGTGTGTACCCAAGAAGACTGAATGCTGTAATTAAATCAAAAGGTGCTTCAAGAAAGTAGTAATTTAAGGGTTTGCACACTTATGCAATGAGCTTACTGTACCTTTTTTATTTTTATATTTATACCTCTAACAGATTTGTTTGTTTTTCAATTGAATTGTACAGGTTATAGGTCATATTAAAGGTGGAAAAAGTTTTGAAATGATTTATTGTGGTCTCATTTTTTTATATCAGAAAAACCTGACATTTAACAGTGGTGTGTACACTTTTTATATCGACTATATATATATATATATATATATATATATATATATATATCATTAGAAAAATAAGATCAAATATCATTTCATTAAAAGCCTATACTGCGTGAAGAAACACATGCACCCCCTAAAACACACACACACACACACACACACACACACACACACACACACACACACACACACACACACACACACACACACATACACACACACACACACACACACACATTTTTGACATTATATACCTCTCAGTACCTTAAGTGGCTCTCTGATATTTCTTCAATTCTCATACTAGAACTTTTGGGCACAACTGGGAGGGTGGTATGAAATTAACTCCTAGGAGTACATCAGTTTGTATTTCCTATTCTAAAAAATAAGTGCATAGCAATTTCAAAGTGAATTATTTTCGTTGGAGCATAACTTGAAAGTAGCAGCTTCCACATCCCTGATTTCAGATACACAGACTAATTTAAAGTGAAAGCTTCTTGGCAAAGATCACCTCTAACCACATTTCAGTTATGCTGATATGTTAACTGCTTTGTATTTAATAATATTAGTGGAGTTTGATGTTAACCTTTTGTAGATAAAAATGTGAGGAGTTGTCATGTTTTATGAATATACTAGCCGTAAGGCTGTCAGTATAGCAGATAAATAACAGTATTGTACCATTGGCTTGTTCTTGGCAGCTGTCATAATCTGATAATCTGCACAACATTACAATACACAAACAGAAAATTTCTGTCTGGCTGCATGTTTCAAAACACAGTTACAATAATCGGTCTGATTATCATAATATTATGTTTGTATGGGAAATTAATGTTGCTATGGATGGAATGTGCATGCGGCTGTCATGTGACTCCAATTTTAGACATTTCAGTTTCTGTTGCCACAGTTAATGTAAACTAACTTTATTCTTTTGTCCCGTTCCTGTGGCTGTAAAGGACATCCATACCTTTATTCCTCGGGTATAAATGTTTTAAATAAATGTAGTCAGTTGTGTCTTCAGACCTCCTCCATTATGTCCAGCTAGAATTCTTTGGTGGATTCTGTTGATCCATAATGATGTGTTCATCATGAGTTCTGGAATTCAAGAGACTGCAGGATATAGCTTAGTGGAAGGTGAAATTGTAGGCAACTGCTACTTCTGTGCAATTTCAGAAGTCTAAAATGTGAGATACCAGAGTCACACCTCTGAACCTCTTAGCACAAGAAATATGGACAAAGCCAAAAATAATAAGGGGGGGGGGCAGCCCAAAATAGGGGCACATTTTAAATACTGCTCTTATAAACTTAGAAAGCTGCTGTAAAAAGGTGTTGCATTAAGATGCATTTTCTTAAGGATATGATGCCTGAAATGGTAAACATTTGAAATGCTGCGACCCACTAGAGTAAGTGCCAAAATCTAAAGACTGAATGGCAGAAAGATCGGACTTGTATACAGTAAGTCCGAGATGTCACTTCTCGAAATATTCCCTTTTCTCTGCGGTATGGTGAACTTGGAATTAGTATATATAAGTTTTTTAGGGGGGGGTGGGAGGGAGGGTGCAAAAAGAAATTTTAAAGAGAACAGCAATTTTTGAGATTTGCTATTCTCCTGTATTTTCTGTCTTTTTTTCCCGGCTTTTCTGCACTCGTCATTTTGAATGCTGGCATTTCAATAGGGAGCCATTTGAAACTCAGATGTCTGATGTCTTGTCATTATTTAGAGACTACAATCCCAATGATTTGTCAGAAAGCCACGTGTATGAGGAACAGACCAAAAATATGAGGTGAAAATCTAGATAGTTGAGAGGTAAGCATGCCGTACAAAATAGGGTAGAGCATAAATGGACCATAGTGAGTAATGGTATACAATATGGCACAATACCTGCCTCGTCAGGAGTACACACAGTGATCTGTTAGATAATGCAATTGTCAGGTAAGCAAATTCATGCAGAAAAATGTAGGTGTAACAGAAAACCAAGAATCCATGCTATGTATCTGTATGCTGCAGAGAACTGAAAGGAGCTAGCTTTCACAACATCAAATGCAGTAAAGTTCTATACTTCTCATGATGAGTTCAGTGAACTGGGACCAGCAAAGGGCTATATAGTGCCATGTTCATGGGAAATACTAGGCAATCAGTCTGCAGACTATTTCAAGCCTAGACAATAACGTAAAGTCAGAATCAAACCCTGTGCTTTATATCTGTAAGGTGAAGATATTTACCATTATGCCAAACTGCCATCTATTACTTCAAGGGGGACAACAGTCATAGAAAACAACTGGGCATTACATGACAAGCCATACTATGCAGAAGTAAAGACCTGTTTAGTGTAGCTTACGGATTTTCTATGCACAGACAAGACTAAATGAGGCTGTCTAATGCATTTTTCTGGGAATATATGCATAAAGTAGTGCCACACATATATGTTACCATGGTATCCCTGTTGTACCCAAGAGACACAACTGTCAAGTATTGCATTACAAATTGCTTTAATGCTGTTCTTTGTTTCTCACAAATACTGAGTGCTGTCTGCAAATCTCCAATAGGTTCTGCTTTGTAGAAGGACATAATGTATGTAGATTTTGAACTGGCATATTTGGTCTATCTATATAAAAACAGAAAACTAAATAAAAACACGTATAAAGCTCAAAAACATATGGTGTAAGGTATGTTTGTTCTAACTAGGTATCTCTTTCTACACCTTACAGCATCTAACAGAGAAAGTGACTACCTTTTCTTTTTCAAGGGTTTCTTCATTGGTATATATGATAGTTTGCTGTTATTTCATGCTGAAAACAGTTACATAACACTGTTTGTATTGATAAGCATATTCTGTAGAAAAAAAATGTCCTTAACTGTAATGTCTACCATTATTAATTGAATGTAATCCTCACTCTTTGGCAAATTACATATATTTGGAGAGGAAATAAATGCATCTAATGTAAACATTTTGAAATCCCTGATAATCAGGCATACACGTGTCAAAGAGGTGCTTAGCATATATGTTGCTAAGATATAAGGCATTACAAGACCTTGCAACACACAGTATCTAATGTGATCTCTACTTTTACCTGTAGCCCAAATCAACAGGGACATCTGGTGCCACATTCATCTCACCTAACTCACACCAAGCATATTTGGCTGTGCACCAACTTTTTTTTCCCTTTCTACACATGGTCACCAGTACTTTTCAGATAATTTCCTTGTATTTATGAATCAGGTGGTACATTGTAATGTGTGTCTTTTTGTACCATTCCACATTTTCATTGGTGCACTACATTTTCCTTACTTTTGGCATAATGGCTCATGTTTTAGTTTTGTGAAGTGAAATTTCACTTCCTCTAATTTGTTCATGGTGCAACGATTGTATAACTCACAAGTGTCAAGTTCAGTATTAGAGCCAGTCTGTCCTCTGAATAAAGATAATATCAGTCTCCTTGTAGAATTTTGCAGTCCTGCCCATAAAAAAAAAAAACATGGAAGTAGCAAAACAACATCCTGTCAATTCAGAACAACATCCTGTCAATTCAGAACAATTCACTTCACTGTTGCCAAATTTCTTCATATACATTTTTGCAAAGCAAGCGTTACAGATGCCAGTATTTTCAAAAAAAGCTTTACCACACAGGTTGAGGTCACTTCCATTATTTTTCTAACACAATGTAACAGCACTTCATCATTTTCAGAGTCCAGGAACACCTTCCAGACGTGATGCGTTCTTCATACAGAGCTTCACTGAGGCTTCTCATCTTACCTCTCCCTTAACTCAGCGAACAGGGATCTGCATTTCCACAGACAGTGGCCCTGACATACCTCTAGAGGCAGTAGCTCCATATAAGTTTCCATAGGGATAGGTTGCTCACGTGCTTCAGATTGCCGACTTGTTTCAGACTCACTTGAATGCTCTCTCTATTGCAGGCAGTCTCCATACCACACTGTGTACCGATTTTCTCTTCATGTATTCAACTGTTGGTGGTTAAACAGAGCTAAAAACAATGCCGTAGAAGGAAGATGAAGTTTAAAGAGGTGTGTTACACATTCCATATTTCAGACATATGTGTCAACGAAAGACCATACATTCCTACTAAATATGTTGTCATTGTTAGCTTGGCTCAATAGAGTAGAGGGACAGAACCCTTACTGTGACCCAGGTATATGGGGTTTGATTGTCAGCACAAGCAATGGAGGATCCAGGGAGAGAGATGAGTGAAGGTGAGTGTTTATTTGCTTTTCCTTTGAGATGAGGAGGGTAGTATGCACTTGAGGAGCACATTGGATAGTGTGATGTCTCTGGTGGAGAGAGGGAAAGCCACTTCTTGTGCTTGAGTGGAAAGGATAGGGCAGTGTATTGGCAATGTCCTTTTGGGAATCCAGATAGCCTATTGCATGTTGACCTTTGGCACTGCAAGCTGCTGTTCACAAGTACAGCAGGACCAAAAGAAGAAAACCCTTGAAACCCCCCGATGGCTGTCTTAATAAAAAAACACGTGTGGTTGATCTTCATCTCAGTGACTGTGACAGAATGGTCAGACTGGGAAAGAGGGGCTTATGATTGATAGGTAGCTACTGACTTATTTCCTTGATTTTTTTCTTTTTTAATGCAGTTGGCATATTTTAATTTTCCTGGAACTGCTAACTGCAGATAACATTTCTTTTTTCTAAACTAATCAAAGTCCACAAAACAGGCAAGTAACTACAAATGTAGTATAATTATTTCAAAGTCACTTTTATGAGCATGTCATATCACAATTATTTCATAGTCACATTTATCAGCATGTCATATCACAATTATTTCATAGTCACTTTTATGAACATGTCATATCACATATATTTCATAGTCACATTTATGAGCATGACGTATCACAATTATGTCATAGCCACATTTATGAGCATGTCCTATCACAATTATTTCATAGTCACTTTTATGAGCATGTCATATCACAATTATTTCATAGTCACATTTACGAACATGACGTATCACAATTATTTCATAGTCACTTTTATGAGCATGTCATATCACAATTATTTCATAGTCACATTTATGAGCATGTCGTATCACAATTATTTCATAGTCACATTTATGAGCATGACGTATCACAATTATTTCATAGTCACATTTATGAGCATGACGTATCACAATTATTTCATAGTCACTTTTATGAGCATGACGTATCACATTTATTTCATAGTCACATTTATGAGTATGACCTATCACAATTATTTCATAGTCACTTTTATGAGCATGACATATCACAATTATTTCATAGTCACTTTTATGAGCATGACGTATCACAATTATTTCATAGTCACTTTTATGAGCATGACATATCACTACATTTCAGGTTCACATATGCATTCATCCTCATTAGTAGAGTAAGAATGACATAATGTTGAAGTATTACAGACCTTGTTGTAATGCTATACCACAAGATTCATACAGATTCATTAGTGCACATGTCTGCTATCCCCTACATGCCTTAAGATAATAAATGCAATCCAACTGTGTGTCTCATCAGCGAGCAAGAGGTTTGATATTTATTACATTTCAAAGGATGCAGCTTTGTGATTCTGTTATTCACCCAGTGACAGGACAGAATGCCGAATGAAGGATGAGAAATACTCTTTGATATTCTGTACAGTTTTGAAATGTGGCCAATAGAGGATGTTCTGTTTATAAATTGCTCTAGAAGAAAAACATCACACCTTTGGGGTCATTGAAGGAGCAACGCATCCATTAAGTCTGCAGTCCAGAGGGATTGTAACTTTTCAGTCAGACATCTAGTTATTTGTTTGTGTTACCCTCTTCTCCTACAAAGGTGAATGTAAGATTTACATTAACTCTTGTAAAAGTCTCCTGACAACAATTCCTTCTGTTCAG
>NC_056746.1:1238811291-1238818791 GCF_019279795.1 Protopterus annectens
TAAATTCACTGGATCAAATGGGATCCATGTACATATGTGTGTGTGTGTGTGTGTGTGTGTGTGTGTGTGTATATATATATATATATATATATATATATATATATATATATATATATATATATATATTTATATATATATATATATATATATATATATATGGGATCCGTCAATATGTTCAAAGTTTCACTACTTCAAACCCCACCTCACCAAGTCCACTTGTTCGAAGTAGTGAAACTTTGAACATTGACTTCGGCAGTCACACTACAGCTCAGAATGGGAATATTCCCTTTTCCCCGCTGTAATGCGATCTTGGAGTTGGTAAATTTAAGTAGGGGGTGTGTGGGGGGCCCCCAACATGAGTGGTACAGGGGGGCTTGCCCCCCTGCAAAAACATGTTTTAGTGGTTTTTTTTTTTGGGTAGCTCGGGGAACTAGACTTCAGCGAAAGTGCACTTTCGTTTAAGTGGTCTTTTGTTGAAGTGTAGGGTCTACTGCTCTATTTCGAAGAAATGTATTTTCGATGTAAAGCAGTAGACCCATATATTTATATATATATATATATATATATATATATATATATATATATATATATATGTGGATCTACTTCAGTAGATCGAACTTTTACAAATTCGAGCCACAAATGGCCGAGACCTTATGTCTGAACTTGTAAAAGTTCGAACACTGAAGAAAAAAGTAAAAAAACAACAAAAAAAAAAACTAAGCATCTGTAGCTGCACCCCCACACTCCCCTTACTTAAATATACCATCTCCGAGATCGCACTACATTGCAGAAAAGGGAAATCTTCCATTACGCACTGTATGGAGATCTCCATTCAGTTTGATCGAACATTTACAAGTTATATATAGATGTATGTACCTTTTCTAGATGATTCTGATGAAGTCTTTGATAGTCAGTTTTTTTTTATTTTTAATAAAACAGTGTGATTTTATAGTTTGTGGACAGCTCCAAGTTTTATTTTTCTGATGTTTGTTTTTGGCTAAGCCTATCTTGATTCTTTTTTTTTATATTCTGACATTGGCTATCCACTGAACTCAAACATCTTCTAACTGTAAGGAATGAAACTTGGCAAAGATGGAAACAAATCCCCACAACCAACAGCCACACCTCTTTTATAGCCTTCTTTAGGGCTATAAAAGCCTTCTAATTCCTTAAGGAAATCTTCTGAAGAAAGTTTTGTTGCACCACATTGAATGGTGTTTGTAGACAGAGTGGCATAAGGAAGTCTTTCCTGTACGTTTAAGTACTTTCCCAAAGTATTTGGGGTAACATAAGTAGATAATTTGTTTCTTTGTTTGCAGGTTTCTTTTGTGCCTTCTGATGGACTTCTTGTCTGGGTTATGCAAGGCTATAAAAGAGGGGTGGCTGTCAGTTGTGGGGATTTCTTTCCATTTTTGCTATGTTTCATTCCTTGCAGTTAGAAGATGTCTGAGTTCAGTGGATAGCCATTCAATTTTGGTGGGTTTATAAAGCCTGTGAATAAGTGGTAAGAATTTGTTTTGCAGCTAATGTAGAAAGTTGGTAGGCTTGCAGCTGTTGTACTAGGGTCATGTAAGGTGAGTATATGGTTCCAGTATTGGGCTGTGAGAAAGGTTCCAAGGTTGTCAGTATTAGTTCCCCTCTAGTTTATGAAGGCTTTCAATGTTTGTGGCAGTTTTATAGGATGGTTGACAATTATAAAGGTGATGGTGGCAGAACATTTATGTCAGAGACGGAGTTTGGTATGTTTACAATAATCAGATCAAGTGTTGGGTGTTTGGAGGAGCTGAGGTTAGATCTTGTTGGTTTTTGTATGAAATGAAGGACACTTGGTCTGCTAGGAAAGTACCTGTGTCAGATGAAAGAGGGTCAATATAATTAAGACTGAAGTTACCTAGAATGATTATGTTATTATATTTTGGGCAGTTATTAAAGATATCAGTGATGAATGATCTGAATTTATTTAGTGAAGAAAGTGGGTGGTAGAAAGGTTGTCAAGATCAGTAGTGGTTTGTCTTTGTATGTTGGAAATTTTAGAATCTATTTAGGACTATAGAGTCTGAGGAGTAGTTTCCTTGGGTAATGAATTTTGGGTTTAGGCTATTTTTGTATATCATTAGAGAGCCTCCATCTGATTATTTGCCTAATCTGCCGTCATGGACATACTTGTAGGAGGTTATTAAGTTGGAATTCTTGTCTTGACCCATGATTCCGTGACTGCTAGAATGTCCAGGTTGTGCTAGAAATAAAAGCGCTTAAGTGGTAGTAGACTAACATGTTTCTGATGCTATATGCATTGAGAAGGGCACACACCAGAGCAGGAAGAGAGTAGTTCTGATGTTGAAGAAAGGGATTTGTTAGGCCTTGGATGTGTTCAATGTTACTCATTAGAAGTAATATAAAGAATATTGAGGATAGTCAGAAGGAGGTCTTTGCTGTTTTAAGACAGAAAGAAAAATGTTTCAGAGTCTTAGTAATGATATAGATAAGTGACACTGATATTGATTGGGGAATGGGTTTCCTATTATTACTGGTGGGTTGTAGTGAGGGTTTATTGCTGCGGAGGTTATGGAAGTAGGGGTAATATACATGGTGATGTGTTTTATGAAGATGTTTGCTATTGGTTGTAGGGGTTGAGGGAAGGGAAGAGGAAAGAAGAAGGAGGAAGAATAGAATAAGTTGCAGCAGCAGGAACATTTTATTGATTGTTTTGTGTATGCATAGGAAATTGTAAATGGGAGTTAATATATCCAGTAATATTGTTGTATTGCCTATGAGGGCAATGACATGAGGGTCATCCGGTTTTATGGTGGTGTCTTTTTAAGAGGTGAGTCTTGAGGGTATGACAGTGGTACAGATCAGAACAAATACAGCTGATGGTCCAGAGGATGGCTGGGGAATTTGTGGTGGGAGGGAAATTAACTGGGCCACAACTCCAACTTTCTTGGGAGGTAATCAGTCAAGGCGTGTAGCTAGCCGTGATCTTAAACACATAGGTACAAGTGCTTGCATTGTTCAGAAATGAGAGCTTGGAGAAAAGGGGTGCTGCTAATAATTGTATGAGTAAACCAGTGTATGTTGTTTAACCACTTTAAAGGAGTGGGGTAGATCCCAGGGATGTGAGATAAGGACTCTGCTAATAATTGTATAACATTAAAGCAGGGTGTGTAGTTCTGCCACTTTAATGGGGTAGTGTAGTTACCTGGGGTGGGGGATAACTACCGCTCGGTATTTTTCAGCTGATACAGCAGCCTAGAAGTATAAAACCCTAAATAGAATCTACCAATGGAGACTGAAGTGTTTTGAAAGGAAGAGTCAAGCAAAGAACACCCATGGAGATTCCTTCTGCCTTAACACAGAAATAAAACAGAAAAGCAGAAGTATAAGATATTACGCACAACTGGCAAGATAAGTGGGAAATACAACTTGTAGTTTTTGTTTTTGCTGACTTTTTCCTTTGCTAAGGTGACTTTGGGAAAAGCTTGGGTAGAATTTACTGCATGGCTGAAATATTTTTACAGTATAAGGACCCAGAAATCTTGGCAAAGTTATAAAATACCTGAGGGTAGGAAAAGCAAGCATTATAAGAACTAAAGATGGAGGGAGTACAGTCAAATTAGCATAAAGAAGATAAAAAGTATTTATATTTCAGTTTAGAAATTCCACACAGAAATGAGTTAATTTTGAGAGTCATGTGACTAACACAGCAAATATGTAAACAAATGTACAACTCTGCTAAACATGTAAATGCAGACAGCACCTTTACAATTCCTAAAGCGAAAATGTCTCCAAACTAGATAACCAAAATCCACGACCAAACAAGCAAGACAGCAGCAATATGGTGTATGAAAACAACTTCCTTTATTTCAAGTAATCCACAAACAAAAGTAACACAAGCGCTTTCACTCAGACAGTTCTGAGCTTTTTTAAGTGATGCCATTCCATTTAGCAATACGCCTTATATATTGTGTCAGTCATAGCATTAATTGAAAATACCTGATGTTAATTTGAACATTTAAAGGAACCTTTAAAATAATTTAATATAAGTAAAATATGTTAAAAAATGACTTACATCTAAATATGCTTCCTAAGCTGGAAATTAAACAATGATAAATTTTATAAATTATGTTAAAAACCAATATGTTGTCCTATTATCTGTATAAAATTGTTAAAAGTATAATAATATTCTTGAAATGTCAATACACCTGAGTTGCCTAAAAAATATGTATTTATAATATTAAAACCTTTCCTCCAAAATTCATTTCATTGGGTTCTGTAAGTAGGCATGTTGTTATTAAAAAACATCAGTTATTCATTTATTAATCATAAAAATTCACAAAGTTTAAGCTAGAAAGTGAAAAATAATTGTTAAAGTAGCTAATACATATAACCCCATTAAAGCGAATAAATAAATAAATACATAAATAAGTAACTAAATAAATAATTAAATGAGTAAATATCTATAAATTCAATGATAACATGCTAATGATGTATGAAATAGCTATAGCTATAGCCTTGCCCTTCTTAACTTGAGCACTGATTTGATACTGATGGTCCCGTTGAGCCCAGGTGGTCTTCCTGCATCCAACCTTAACTGCCATAATAACTCTCGGTATTCAAGGGTGGATTCCCAGTCACCACCCTAGCATCTGGCTCAATGTGTTCTAATACTAGGAATTTAATGTTGGACCCTGAACAGAGAAGGGAGTGCTTGAAGAAGGCATTTGTTTCTTTCTTCCTAGCCATATCATAAAAATGTTCATAAATCCGTTTTCTGAGTTCCCTTTCGGTCTTCCCCACATAAAAACTTTGACATGTGGTGCAAAGACCCAGGTACACCACCCCTTTAGTGGCACAAGTGTAAAAACCTGCTGGATGTACCCTAAATCTCCTAGATGGGATATACACGGATTCTTCGTTCAATATGGCTTGGCATTGGCTGCAAGCACCACATTTATATGTGCCTATTCTTGGTTGCTTCACCTTCCTCTTGTTGTCATGCTTCCTTTCAAAAATTTCTTTAAAATTTACACCCCTTTTCCTAACAAAACTGGGTCTAGGAGGTAAAAAGTCTTTCAGTTCTTCAAAAAGGGCTAAGACCGGCCAATGATTTATTATAGTTTCCTCCATTTCCTTAGAATTAGAGGAATATGTATATGTAAAACTGTTCGTGGGATGATTAAATATGTTAGAAGCAGGTTTTATCACTGCTTCTGATCCTTTCCCTAATATGGGTGTATATAAGGAGTTTCTTAGGGAACCTACCTCATCAGCTAAACTCCTGAATAGTTCCAAGGGGTATCCTCTTTCCAAAAATAATGCCTGTAAAATTTCTACCTCAAGTTCAAAGTCTTCTTGGCTACTACAAATTCTGCATGCTCTAATGAGTTGCCCTTTAATGATTCCTCTTTTTTGATACAGAGGATGTGCACTCTCGTAGTGTAAAAATGAATTGGAAAAGGTAGATTTGCGATGCAGTTTAGAATGGAAGGTGTTCTGGGTATAATCCTTATACAAGGTAATATCCAAGTAATGTAGTTCATGTGAGTTAACAGTGTGCATAAATTGTAGGAAACTAGTGGTAGAGTTGATATATCTAAAAAAACTGTCTTAACTCATCTTCTGAACCTCCCCAGAGGATACAAATGTCATCCAAATATCGTCTGTAAAAGAGGATATGCTGTTTCTAAGGTGGTATCAAGACAAACGTGTGCTCCCATTTATGTAGCACCACATTAGCGTAGAATGAGGCACATGATGCCCCCATGGCTACCCCCTTTTTTTGCCGAAACAATTCACCATTGTTTATGTATTTATTTATTTATTCGCTTTAATGGGGTTATATGTATTAACTACTTTAACAATTATTTTTCGCTTTCTAGCTTATACTTTGTGAATTTTTATGATTAATAAATGAATAACTGATGTTTTTTAATAACAACATGCCTACTTACAGAACCCAATGAAATGAAATTTGGAGGAAAGGTTTTAATATTATAAATACATATTTTTTAGGCAACTCAGGTGTATTGACATTTCAAGAATATTATTTTTATACTTTTAACAATTTTACACAGATAATAGGACAACATATTGGTTTTTAACATAATTTATAAAATTTATCATTGTTTAATTTCCAGCTTAGGAAGCATATTTAGATGTAAGTCAGTTTTTAACATATTTTACTTATATTAAATTATTTTAAAGGTTCCTTTAAATGTTCAGATTAACATCAGGTATTTTCAATTAATGCTATGACTGACACAATATATAAGGCGTATTGCTAAATGGAATGGCATCACTTGAAAAAGCTCAGAACTGTCTGAGTCAAAGCGCTTGTGTTACTTTTGTTTGTGGATTACCTGAAATAAAGGACGTTGTTTTCATACACCATATTGCTGCTGTCTTGCTTTTTTGGTCGTGGATTTTGGTCACCTTTACAATTCCTGAAAAATAACCTCTAAGTAAAAATTAAACCTGAGACACAGTTTGCATCATGCAAATAATCATAAAGGTAATAAATGACCACTGTAAGCTTGTAAACAAATGCAAGAAAACATACTGTAATAGAGAACTGATACAACTATCTCTAATGTTTTCTAATACAAATATTTTTTGCTTTATCAATCTACATGTCATAGTGGAAAACTAAATAGTTCAACAGTCCTTAGCTAACATACAAAATCACTTCAACAACATTTCCATGCTAGTGCTATAAAACATTATGCATTTACTGCAACTGATGGTAGGGAGGAATGACCGTAGCTGACTTGTCAGGTTAGAAGACACAGACTGATGAGTGGGAAGGGATAGAGAGAGTACTGTTATACTCTCTCGATATATGGGTTCCCTGCTTTTCATCTGCTAGGGGCGGTGCTTTAAATCAAATGTACAGATAGCTGACTGGTCAAACAAGAGTATGTTTAGTCAAGACCGGAGACTGGAGTTTGAAGGGGGTGAGAATTTTTCTGTGTTTTTTAGTGATAAAACCTAAACTAAGGGATAAAACATAAAACTAAGGAAACTACAGTAAAAAACTTTTCTAAAGCAAACTTCACCTTACTTAAGACAGAGGTGGTAAGTTTCATAGCCCCCATGCTAAAGGATAATGCTGCCCAAGATGCAGAAACCTTTACAAATGCACTCTATGAGCACCTACAAGGATGCATGGATCGTGCCATCCCTAGCAAAACCAAAACACACTCCTCTAAGAGAAGGAAATCAGTTTTATGGACCCCTGCAATAAACAGGCTATACAATAGACGGAGGAAACTAGTTCAGGAAATAAGCAAATCCCAAGAAGGAAAGACATCCCTGATCAGTATCAGTAAGAAACTAAGGTCCCTCATGAAATCATCCAAGGCTAACTTCGAAAGAAAAATAGCCAAGGATTCAAAAGATAACCACAAAGCCTTCTTTAGCTATGTCAAGAATCTAAGTGGCAGCTTATAGACATGCTCTGAACTAGTGCAAAATAGCACAAAATATACTGAACCTACTGAT
>NC_056746.1:1238823791-1238853791 GCF_019279795.1 Protopterus annectens
CCTACAGAGCAATCCAAGATCCAAATCTAATGAACTTGCCATATATCCGTAAAGCTAACAGGACTAGTTGCTGACCATTCCAGGGACCTAAAAATGGCCTGTGACTTAAATAGAACATGCTGGAGAGACAAATTTATCTCCCAGTGACTGCTGTATCTTTGGAACAGGCTACTAATTCATGTGAAACAGAACACCTCTATGACACTGTTCAAGAGGAACCTGAACGAGTGGATGGAGTACCATAAATTCTTACTGGGGATACTTCCCACAACCCTTTTGGACATGGGCAGTCATCACTAAATGCAATCTTGGGTATTGACTAGCATTTCTATGGTATTACATTGCGATGAAATAGCTAGGCTTAAAATGACTGCCGGGTCGATAGCCTTGTAATCTCCTATAATATTCTGTAAACAGCTTACAATAGCTCAGCAACCACTCAAGTTATGCATATACTGTCAGCAACATTTCATTCATCTACCTAAGAGCTTTCATATGAGGCTAAGGAGTATTGACTGTGTTACTTGGTCATTGAGATATCTAGAAAAATGTGAAATTATATCTATATAAATTAATATCATAAAAATAACTGTTAATATCTATTTACCCACACCAGACAGATGTCAAATATTGATGCAGTTGAGTTTGGCATTGTGTAAGGTTTAAGATGAAATCTTTTAAAGCCTTCTATATGGCATGTCTTTGAAATTATTGATGCAAATATGGACAAGCAATACTTGACACCTAGAGACATCAGTAAGAGGTAACTAAAGATCACTTGGATGTAACTGTGGCTACGTAATGTTTTTTTTCCGTTGTTGCTCTCCCTTCAGTACATAAGGAAATGTGATATTTTGTAGCGGAAATATAGAGCTGGGTTTAATTTTGCTTTAATGTCACTAATATTAGTGGACATAGTTAATGCTGGATGAAGTATTAAATATGAGTATCTGAAGCACAATAGAAGATGAATGCTTAGCTTATTGTATATAAGAGGTGCTGTAATTTTAGGTAAGTTTGTTTTTGTGGTGTGCCAAAGACAGGAACATAAAATTCCTTTTTTTTTTTGCGTGCAGATATGTTGCTTGTTATGTAACTAGGCAATTTGTCTAGAATATGTTGAAGGATGCCTGCAATTGCTTTGTGTTGAGTGGCAGATTCAGAGAATACAGAATTGTTTGCATACCAGTTTAAGATCAGTAGGCAGGAGTTTAGTCTATATACTTGATTTTTCTTGTAATTTCTGTGGTCATGCACATACCTCTCAATCTTTTATTTAAAAAAATGTGAATATGTGTGCATTGTCTTAATGAAAGAAAGTCTGAAACTGAAATGCCTGTCATTATTTAGTGACTTTGTTCCTTTTATGAGGAATGAAGTTACTAAATGATGACACGCATTTCAGTTTCAGAGTTTCTTTCATTCATACTAATGCGTGTCTACCACATAACAGAAACAAAAAAGTCTGGCTGCTCAATAATACTTCAGCAGCTGGACTTTTATTGTTGGTATATTCTCAATTTACAATGGTCATGCTGGTTGGGCTGACCAATCTGCATTCTCGTTTTAGAATGTTAATGGCCAGTCATTGTATAATGGGAAATATTCTGGTTTAAATATTACTTTTACAGAAGTAGTGAATATTAATGTTAAAAAAATGAATCGAGAGATTCATATCACTGATTATGCAGGTTATCTTGGAAGTTATGTTGCTTTTTATAGTTATGCTGGCATGTTGATATGCTGCACAAATCTAATGGAGAGATATGATTTTACTCAAAGACTGGGCCTTATTTCAGTAGGGTGTAAAATATATTGTCATGAGGATGTTTGGTCACTAAATGGCCAGTTAGTGAGATTCATTGTATAATCACTATTAATCTCTTTTGATATTTAATGCTATTATGACTTTGTAATTTGAACTTTATCTTTTGGGGATTTTGAAGTCTTAAGCTTGGGCTTTTGTACTTTGTTTGTAACACTAATCCAAAATGGTGGTTTGTTGTCAAAACAATCTTCTCAGGGAATTCTGGGTTATTATTCATCAGTGTTAGAAATGCTGTTAACATATTTCTCTGTTTACTTATTTATTGATATCTGTTAATAGAACATAAGAAGGACCCTTTTCAGACATGACAAGCAGGAAGCTTTAAAAAATAAATACCTTATAAAATTTAAACACAATACCAGTACAGATGGCATAGAAATTATGCAGAGCCTGTAGGCTGACCATGCAAGCAAGGAAAAAACAGCTCCTGTGTGCAATAATATAGTTCACTATAGAAATATATAGTCATAGTGTGCAGGCAGTAATATAGATCACTATAGACATATAGTCATAGTGTGCAGGCAGTAATATAGATCACTATAGACATATAGTCATAGTGTGCAGGCAGTAATATAGATCACTATAGACATATAGTCATAGTGTGCAGGCAGTAATATAAATCACTATAGACATATAGTCATAGTGTGCAGGCAGTAATATAGATCACTATAGACATATTGTCATAGTGTGCAGGCAGTAATATAGATCACTATAGACATACAGTCATAGTGTGCAGGCAGTAATATAGATCACTATAGACATACAGTCATAGTGTGCAGGCAGTAATATAGATCACTATAGACCTACAGTCATAGTGTGCAGGCAGTAATATAGATCACTATAGACATATAGTCATAGTGTGCAGGCAGTAATATAGATCACTATAGACATATAGTCATAGTGTGCAGGCAGTAATATAGATCACTATAGATATATAGTCATAGTGTACAGGCAGTAATATAGATCACTATAGACATATAGTCATAGTGTGCAGGCAATAATATAGATCACTATAGACACATAGTCATAGTGTACAGGCAGTTCTGAAAGTCAGGCACCAGACTACTACAGGTCAACTTCAGGGAATTATTTGGAATGTGGAAGCTGGTTACAAGTGCACCTGGCATTTTTTAATAAACATCATTAGTAATGCAATAGTCTTGTAAGAACATCCACTAAGAATTTAATAACAAATGCTATTTATAAATAGGAGAATATAGCATTATATTATCTTTAAATGTGAAGGAAACATGAGACGTTATGCTAGATTTACTTATTTGTTTAATTAATTAATTTCTTATTTGTTTAATTAATCATTCATTCATTAGACAGATAAACAGGTAGATAGGTTGCTCCAAGAAGACCCTTTTCAGCCATGATCTAGGATATGCAATGACAAACCATTCAAATGATTTCGGTTCCTGATAAATTGTATATGATAAATACAATTGGTCTTAATACCTGAGCTAATTACAAGCCATAACACGGGGTTTTTACAGTAGTCAATGGAGAAAAGTTCTTTACAGTGACTTGCTGAGTGGACATCATTAACAAGAAGATGGAGAAAGGTCTACTAATATCCGGAGCTAATCTAAAGTTTTGGAAACGTTAGAAAGAGGAAATGAAAGGTCCAGGCCAGCAATCTATCCGTCTGCAAACTGGATGCAGGTTACGCTACCTGTATAAAAGGATATGCACATAAAGAGAGCTACTTAAAAGACATGTGCAATACAAAATGTTTGTATGCAGTACGGTTCCTACTCATGGCAGGACTGTCTTTAGACCGTTATTTAATAGTTCTATATCAATATGTATCCATGGACATCAATTTAAATAACATTTACAGATTGCTTTAAGCATAAGGTTTGAACAATAGAGGATTTGAAGTGTTTTAAGCACTCCTGAGCTCTAGATTCATATGGCAACATTGATCAGGCAAAAAAGCCTAGAAATTAGGTCATTATGTTCTTGCTCTTGGCCTTTGCATTTACTTGGTCCTAGTTGATTGGAATGTAAGAAACAGGATTAAAACTTTTAATGTGCAGTTTGTATGCTAACTTAGGACAACAGAGCAATAACTGTAAATGAAATATTAAGTTGTGTACTAAAATATCAGCCCACTCTACATAGAAGCAATGTAGCTCTCTATTGTTTGGCAATGGTTTTCCTTATTAGGTGCTAATAGCATGATCCTGCAGACGTTATGATTTAAACATTTTGTTAGCTGTTGATATTAGAGGGTAAACCAACGACAGAATGTGATAAGCTAGACACAATCAGTTGAAGCAGAACTCTATTAACAGCTACTTTCCATGCTTCGGTATATAGAATTGGTTACATTTCCCAACATAAAGTTAGCAGCTTGTTGATCCTGTATTTGACAACCAATATGTAGTTAGAAATAGAAGGTGACAACCCAGATATTACCTCTGGGTTTCATTTGAGGTACTTCAGAATTCTGCTTTTTGGGGCTTTGCTTACAATTTTAGATGTTTCAAAAAGCATGCATTAAGCATTTTTTTTTTGTTATTGTTGCAAGTTTCTTCTAATGAGGCACTGCATTACAGATTGTGGGTCATTCGATTGATTAGCTTTTAAGTCTTCACTACTGGTTAAGGGCTGCCAGATAAATATGTTGTTACTCTACCTCATGTCATTTAGATCAAGATAAACAGTTTGTAGGCCAGTGAAGAAAAGTATTAAAAAAAAAAAACCTGCAGCTTGAATAGTATGAAGAAAGAGGAATGTTTCCACAGCTTTCATCATAAAGGACATTTTTGCAAAAAAGCCCTTATACTAGTTAGTAGAGTCTACAGCATAGTCACTTTCTTCCATGGAGGAGATCAACTAGGTGTGATTCTCTCTAACACTCTAACATTCCTACTAAACTCACAAATATTCCACCAGTAGCTTGTCAATGTCCCTGTGGCATTCAGTAACAAA
Source organism: Protopterus annectens (assembly GCF_019279795.1). Lineage (NCBI taxonomy): Eukaryota > Metazoa > Chordata > Ceratodontiformes > Protopteridae > Protopterus > Protopterus annectens. The sequence continues at coordinate 1,238,828,563 of NC_056746.1, forward strand.
CAGACCACTGCAGAAGTACCACTGTTGGTTCAAAAGACATGCTGACCTACAGACAGGATAGTAAACTCTTCTAGGTAATACTACACATTTTTACAAATAAAAGTCTTAAAAAGCTTTGCCAGACATGGAGAATAAAATCTGTTCTGTAGTATTCCATTAAAGAAGACAAAGTGGCTTTAGTAACCTGACTACAGCTTTTCCTTTAGTCAGAGACACAGCTGACTATGATAAAAAATGTGGCCCAAAATGATAGCAGTGGTACAGCTAATTTAAGAAATGATTGCACAAGCTGAGCCTTTAAGCTCAGTGGTATTTGTGGAATATGTCCCTTCTGGTGTTGGATCTCATACCACATTTGTTATTACAGAATAGCATTGACTATCTCAAACAGAGCTGCTTACTTGGATCTCATACCACATTTGTTATTACAGAATAGCACTGACTATCTCAAACAGAACTGCTTACTTGGATCTCATACCACATTTGTTATTACAGAATAGCATTGACCATCTCAAACAGAACTGCTTACTTGGATCTCATACCACATTTGTTATTAGAGAATAGCACTGACTATCTCAAACAGAACTGCTTACTTGGATCTCATACCACATTTGTTATTACAGAATAGCACTGACTATCTCAAACAGAACTGCTTACTTGGATCTCATGCCACATTTGTTATTACAGAATAGCACTGACTATCTCAAACAGAACTGCTTACTTGGATCTCATACCACATTTGTTATTACAGAATAGCACTGACTATCTCAAACAGAGCTGCTTACTTGATTCTCTTAGCTATAGAAACCTTAGATATTTTAACTCTTCCCTGGTACAAGTTGCTTGTTATTTGGAGTGACTGAAGTACTTTCTCAAGTACTCCATAAATGAAACGCAGCGCTTTGCTTTCTACACCTCCTTACTTTATAACCCACGTTCCAAAGTCACTACACCTCATGAAAAGAGTAAACACTGAAAAAAAATCTCATTTTTTGAGTGAGGCTGCAAACTCAGAGAGTCAAAAACACAATGGATGCAGATTACCAACAAATCATTCTCTTATGGAGAGATTATCAGCGTACTAGCAATGACCGCCTTGGGCCATTTTGTTCGAACAACTGAAATGTAGTGAGTCTCATACAGAATAACTGACTACAATGTAAGTCCTTCAAAGCTACTTTTTCTAGTAGGAATTGATATCTCCTTGGAGTTCATGCATAACATCTCTATCTTTTACTTAGTTAAGATCTGTATTTGTATCATAGGACTTGAAACAAGTTTGCATAAACTTACCTAACATACAGCCCAAGTGCATCCAGTTATCACAACTAGCTTATGCTGATCTGCTAAAAGTGATTCATTATGACAATTGATTAACTAACAAAACACCCATTTCCATTTCTGTGAAACCTATAAGCTTTATAAAATGCTAGTAAATGTAGAGTTCACTAAAAAAGAATGGTTATGTCTTGGTAAATTATCTGCTTCCCCAATAACAAGGTGGATCAAAAGTTTTTGTATGAAAATAATTACATCTAAAATATAGACAGTAGGATATAACTAGAATCAATGAGGCTGTTGTTTAAAAAACGATCTTCAAAAATGCTGTCATTTAAAAGAAAACAGATTAATTTACAAACTCTACCAGAAAGTATTATCACTAATTCCTTTCACAGAAAAGCCTGGCAGCCAAACAGAATACTATACTGATTCATATTTGGTTAGCCTTCCTTTTGGGGCACTTTCTTGATTGTACTCAGTCAGGACTTACAGAATAGTTAAGTACACTAATTACTGAATAAGGCTTTGTTAATGAAAGATTCTTTCTAGATGCCTCACTGGTCACAGAACTGACTTTCAGGAAATATCAAGCAATGCTCCCTGATGTTAGGCTATGAGACAAAGGACTTCCCAAGGCTGTACTAAGCAAATTTTCAGATTGTACCTGCTGTGTGTGATAACAAGATGGAGGCTGACCAGGTCTGTGCTCTGCCTAAAGCCCACACACTGACCAGGTCTGTGCTCTGCCTAAAGCCCACACGCTGACCAGGTCTGTGCTCCACCTAAAGCCCACACACTAACCAGGTCTGTGCTCCACTTAAATCCCACACCTTGAACATTCATTCAATCAGTAGTGATGCTTTCTCTTAGTCTGTTTTAGTTAGGACTTATTAGTGGGCTAGAAGGACACTATAAAAAATAAAAGTCTGTGGCTCTGTATCCTATGTTAATGTTTCGAGTGAAGTTTTCTAAAGTTTATGAACCTATGTTAAAAAGATATGAATTAGATTTTTCTTGTCATGATACCTCAATATAAGCAATTAATGATGCTTAAACAACTTCAAAAAATGTGTAACAGAGACACCAGTTTCAGAAATTGTTAGAATAATGGAAATCCCAGTCAAAATAGTTTAAATCACGAGCTCATCATGTTTTCTGTGAGACAAACTGTTAAGTGCAATTTGAGCACTGATTCAACATCTGTATTTTCAAGTTACTGTATACTTACCTGCTGCTATTATATTCATTTACTATAATCATACTTTAATATGTTTAAAAATATGATGGCATTTCCTGTATCTTTTATTGAATTTATCAAAATAACTGAAGTAAATGACATCACTGTGGGATGTAGGATATAAATTAGAATTTAAAATGGTGTCTGGGAAAGCAGCCCGAATATACAGCAGAGACCCAGGCATTTTAAATTGCCTCTTGCTGCAGCTGCTTGGCATGAGCTTTTCAGGATTATTGTTATTGGTATGCTGATTTAATTAACACCATGTCTCCTAGAGGGATGGAGACTGCTGATTATTATCACCGAATGATTATGCATGCTGACCGTATGTGCAGGAAAACTCGTGCCTCTAGTACAGGCATTACATCAGAAATAGTCTTTAAACGGAAACATGAAGTGAGTCGGTGATGTATGAGACTGTCACTTAAGCTTCCTTTTGTAAAAAGTAAAACACAAAAAAAGGGAAAATTGCATCAGAAAATTAAAGAAAACAGCCCATAGCTTCTAGTTTGCGGTTCTTTGAAAATACTACCTTATGATAATTATACATATACAGAGCACAGGCAACTGGTTCATCATATGTATTTTAATTTATAATTTTTGATCTGTTACTCAGTGCATTTTTTCATAATAACTGACAAATACCAAGTCAGCTAAAGTAATACTGGTCCCCGTGATCAGAAAAACAAGCAGTCCTACTTCTACTACATAAACAAAGTGTGCTTGAGCACCACACAGCCCATTCCTGTGGTGGTATACTTGAATAGGGTTCATTATTCTACTTGTAATACCAGAAACACAGTTTTTTTAATAAGACTCAGACTACAGGAGAGAGAGTTACAGAATGAGAGAGTGAGAGAAAGAGAGAGAGAGTGTGCGAGTGAGTGAGTACATGTGTGAGTGAGAGTGAGTATGTGAGTGAATGAGTGAGTATGTGAGTGAGTAAGTGAGCAAGTATGTGAGTGAATACGTGAGTGAGTAAATGTGTGAGTAAGTGACTGTGTGAGTGACTGAGTGATCAAGTGAATGAGCATATGAGTGAATAAGTGAGTGAGTGAGTGTGTGAGTGAATAAATGAGTAAGTATGTGAGTGTGTGAGTGAGTGAGTAAGGATGTGAGTGAGTCAGTGAGTGAGAGAGTATGTGAGTGAATAAATGAGTGAGTGAGTGTGTGAGTGAATAAGTGTGTGAGTGAGTCAGTGAGTATGTGAGTGAATGAGTGTGTGAGTGAATAACTGTGAGTGAGTGTGACTGAATGAGTGAGTAAGTAAGTGTATGTGTGTGGGTGTGTGAGTGAGTATGTGAGTGAATACGTGAGTGAGTGTGTGAGTGAATGAGTCGGTGAGTGAGTCAGTGTGTGCGTGAGTGAGTAAGGATGTGAGTGAGTGAGTGAATAAATGAGTGAGCGAGTGCGTGAGTGAATAAGTGTGTGAGTGAGTCAGTGAGTATGTGAGTGAATGAGTGTGTGAGTGAATAACTGTGTGAGTGTGACTGAATGAGTGAGTAAGTAAGTGTATGCGTGTGGGTGTGTGAGTGAGTATGTGAGTGAATACGTGAGTGAGTGTGTGAGTGAATGAGTCGGTGAGTGAGTCAGTGTGTGCGTGAGTGAGTAAGGATGTGAGTGAGTGAGTGAATAAATGAGTGAGCGAGTGCGTGAGTGAATAAGTGTGTGAGTGAGTCAGTGAGTATGTGAGTGAATGAGTGTGTGAGTGAATAACTGTGTGAGTGTGACTGAATGAGTGAGTAAGTAAGTGTATGCGTGTGGGTGTGTAAGTGAGTATGTGAGTGAATACGTGAGTGAGTGTGTGAGTGAATGAGTCGGTGAGTGAGTCAGTGTGTGCGTGAGTGAGTACATGAGTGAGTGTGTGAGTGAATGAGTCGGTGAGTGAGTCAGTGTGTGCGTGAGTGAGTACATGAGTGAGTGTGTGAGTGAATGAGTCGGTGAGTGAGTCAGTGTGTGCGTGAGTGAGTACATGAGTGAGTGTGTGAGTGAATGAGTCGGTGAGTGAGTCAGTGTGTGCGTGAGTGAGTACATGAGTGAGTGTGTGAGTGAATGAGTCGGTGAGTGAGTCAGTGTGTGAGTGAGTGCATGCTGCATTGCTGCCATTCATATATCTGTTCAGAGATAAGACCTAAAGTGAACATTGGAGCCCCTTTGTCTTCTATCAAACTGTGCAATTAAGTATAGAAATATAAAGTGGGTGGCAGACCCTGCTCAGTGGGGATGCTTTGTGAGAATGTATGAATGAATGATTGCATTTGTTGTTACTTAGGGCATTACTTTGGGTATATTGCCAGAGAGAAACACAGGGAGGAGAAAATAACTTTTTCTGTGTGTGTGTTTGTATGAGAGTACCTACATGCATATATAAAGAGGACAGTAGGCTTCTCCTATGTAGTCATACCATGCCAAAGTGAACAAGTATCAGAAAGTTAAAAATTCCTTTGCTGTAGTCACAATGTTTGAAAGTATGTAGTTGCATATACTAGGAACTAGACAGGACCGTGGGCAGTGGTCAGGCAATGTGAGTCTGTTCATGCATGTAATAGGATGAGAGCAGACACTTTCTCAGCCATCATGCTGTGTGCCAATAGTATCATACATATTTATTTTTGATTTACTTATATATTTGACATTTAGTGACCGGGAAAAAAGGTTGATTGGGTCAGAAACCCATTTTCAGCAGAGACCCGGTGAAAAAATCCCCATAGTACAAAGATAGAGCTGTAATCATTTTAAGCAATATTCACATTAATATTTACATGCATTTTTCAACATAGATATTTATGATCAACATTTGCAAAGAGAACTATACACTCAAGACATTTGTATCATTTGAAAAAAGATTAACCTTTAACATTGCTAATTTAGTAGGTTGGCAAGTACAGTTTAGAGAGATGGCTTAACGACTAAGCTGTCAAGAAAGTTTTTGGTAATGCAAGTTTTAACTTTTAAGAAGTCAGGGTTAAAGATTAGTAAGAGAAAGATTAAGTAAAAGACGTAAGTAATATAAGGATAGGAGATGAGTTTAAGATGAAGAGGAGATGGTGTAAAAGGTTGCTTAGGGCTATTTTGAGGGACTTAATTGTAAGATTGTGGCAAAGAATAGTTATTTTTGTGGCTAAATGTAAGTGAAGAGATAGTTGATCAGGATGAAGTGAGAAGAAGTGAGTGTGTGTGTGGGGGGGGTAAATGGAGATACTAATCGTAAGCTTAAAGATAAAAGATAAGAAGAGGGATTAACAGCGAATTTTATGAACTAGGTGATGTGATTGATATAAGAAGGCATGGAGTTTTGTGGAAAGGAAGGGGGTATAAGTAATTAGTGATATTGGTAAGCATAAGCTTAGAAGCAAGTGCAGATGTGGGTATTCCGATTGTAGTTTTTCCAAAGTTAATTCGAAAGTCTTAAGGGATTTAATTTCACAAATATTTGGTGGGAGGACATTCCATAATTTGGCAATGGTGTATGACTAGATGCTTTGCCCAGATTTTTTTGTAGGTTTGTATACTTTTAAGAATAGTTTATTTGTAGAACAAAGGGTTCTGGATGTTATGTAAGGCAACAAGATAGGTTTCAGAGCAGGGCATTTATCTGGGTTATAAATTATTTTGTGAGCCTGAGTGAGTTGTACTAGGTTTAGGTAGTTAGGGAAGTCAAGCCAATTTAGTTTCTTTAGGACACCACAATGGTGGGTTCGGTAAGGTATACCTGTTGCAAATCTAGCAATTCTATGACAACATGATTGTAGCTTATTCTTTATTGTTATACGAAGGTTAGTAAAAATGGGGGCTGCATATAGAAAGGTAGGAGTGTATTGGCAAGGGTTATTCTGGTGGAAGCATCCCCGTACTGTTTATATCTATAAAGTTTACCTAGTTTGATATGTGTTTTTTATTATGTCAGATATGTGTTATTCAAAGGTGAATTTATTTTATTTTACATTTTTAACTAGGAAAGTCTGACTTGGAACAAGCCAATTTTCAGCAGAGGCCCAGGGAGAAACACTCCAGATGCATGTCTTTGTAACATGGGAGGAAACTGGACCACCCGAAGGAAACCCACATAAACACAGGAAGAACATGCAGACTCCACACAGAAGGCACCCCAGCTGAGAATTGAACTGGAGAACCTCTTGCTGTGAGGTGACAATGCTACCGCTGCACCACTGTGCCTTCCTGATGCCTAGCAGTTTTGCATGGGTTACTATTTTGATTTGAGTTTTATTTTGTAATATAGTTTGAAATCATTTGTGAAAGGTTTAGGTGAGAATAGCAGAAGTTTAGTTTTATTCGGCTAAAGTAGTAGTTGTGCATCATTTAACCAGGTTTTGATAGGGCAAAGGACGTTTGGGTAATAGTTAAGAGGTGAGTGGGGTTGGAGGAAGTAGAGATGATAGTGGCATCATCACCATATTGGATGATAGTGTTTTAGGGGGAGACAGTGTAAAGTTTGTAAATAAATATGTTGAAAAGCAGAGTTCCAAGAATGGATCCTTGGGGACTCCTGTATTATTTACTTGCTATTTGGACAAGCTAGTTTGTCATTTAATACATTCTTGCCTATCTGCTAGGTAGTTGAAAAAACATTTGAGAGCACTGTCGGAGCAGCCTAGTGTGGACAACTGTAATAATAGTTTGGAGTGAGACACTGTGTCACAGGCTTTTGATAGGTCTAATAATAGTACAGATGTGAATTGGCCTTTGTCCATGGCTTTGTATCTGTGAAGGAGAGTAGTGCTTTGGTGGTACTATGTGTGGGCCGGAAACCATGTTGGGTAGGTGTGAGAAGGTTGCTGTTTAGGAGAAATGTCATTAGTTATTTGTGTATAAATTTTTCTACTAGTTTAGATAGGGGAGAGAGGATGGAGCTAGGCCGATAGTGTGATAATTCTTCTTTCTTTCCTCCCATATATAAGGGAAAGACAATTGATTTTTTTTTCAGAGTTTGAGGACATAGAATTCAGAGATAAACCTATTTAAGAGAATACTAACAGGATAGGCTACAGTGTTGGTAGCATATTCTGAAGGGAGATTGTATGCAGACAAGGAACATGGCTTTAGTGTAGAAAGCAGTTTATGTACTAGGGAGGTAGATACAGCTTGTAGGGTAAAAGGTGTTTTATTGGAGAAGCTAGAACTGGGATGGCTGTCTATGGAGTCTCTACTAGGTGATATCTCGCTAAGATTAGCATTGTTATTGGGTGAGGAGACTTTTATAAGTTTATGAATACTATCTATAAAGTGGAAGTTAAAACATAGCTACATTGGATGCTTCTTTATCTGAGGCTGGTGAAGGGTTATGAGATGTCCCTGGAGAAAGAAATTTTGATATAGATTTCCAGAAGTTTTTGGGATTGTTTGGCAGTTTAGCAGCTGTGTGAAATAGTCTTTTTTTTATCAGCAATAACTAGTTTTTCTTTTTGACTGGTTTCAGAAATGCTTGAATTTTAAGTGATATGTTTCATTTTTGCTTCTTTGCCAGTACTTCCAGGCTCAGTTTCTAGCTAGGAATATTTGTTTAGTGGATTTTGAAAGCCAGAGTGCATAGTTGACTTTGGTCCTTTTAGTTTGTAAAGGAGATAAATTATTGGGAATATCCAGAAAAGTTTTATTGAAGTGGATTACGGCATCATCTGGGGGGGGGGGTATTTTTAGTGGGGACCAGTTTATGGTTTTAGAACATTATTGAAGAGTTCTATGTTACATTTAGTAAAATTTCTAGAAGTTTTATAATTACGCCTTTTAGTCATACATTGGAATGCTCTGCATGTATAAGCTGGTGAGTGGTCACTTAGGGTATTTGGTAATGTATCTGAGTTGGAATATTTTAAAGAGTCATTAACTAGTATCTAGTCAAGGGTAGCACCTAGTTGAGTTTTGCTATTTATTCTAGAAACCATGGAGGTATATATTTTCAATTGGGGGAGTAGTGGTCATATTTTGTCAGTTAATGTTTGTGTCACCCATTACAATAGTTTAATTGGAGATGTTATTGGAAGTTCAGGAAAGAAAGTTTTCCAGGGTTGGGATATTATGGCTAGGAGGTATGTAAACTACTCCAATGCAAATTTGTTTAGCATTATTTCTGGGTATGGATGGTAGCAATATTTCTGCATTGCTAAAAGTGAGGACAAGTATATCACCCCCGATTGTTAAACTGGAGTGATAAATTAGGGCTACCTCTCTACCTTTTTATTGGTCCTGTCTTTTCTCAGGATATTGTAAACAGAAGGAACAATTTCAGAGTCTAGAATATGTAGTTTGAGCCAGGTCTCAGTGCTGCTATATCTGGGAATTCCCTAGAGTTCTGAGATTTTGTTACTTATACTATGTATGTTAAGTGGAATTAGAAATAATTTTTTGGTAGAGGATGGTTTTGTAGGTCCTGGGATAGGGTGGATATCACCACACAATAGTAGTTTAAGGAGTTGTGCTGTTATATAATGAAAAAGTGTGTATTTGTTGTTGTACTTGGTATAATTATGAGCTGTGAGCCTTATTTCATTGGGTGTTGGTGGAAAGTAAAGTCTGGTGAGAGAAGGTGTATTGATTTTGATTAAATAGGAATTTATGTTAGAGTTGGTTACCTTTGAAAGAGATTGGATAGATGTTCCTATGGGAGATGGGATCTAGGACGTTTGCTCAACTGAGCAAACATCCGAATCAATAAAACCCAAACACACTTTAACGAATGCGCTTTTATCAAAAAAGCGCTTTTGTTAAAGCATGTGACCAAAAAAAAAAACACTTAATTTACATTTTAGCAGGGGGCTTAGCCCCCCTGCACCCCCCTACTTTAATATTCTCCCTCTGAGACTGCACTACAGTGGGGAAAAGTGAAATTTCCCTTACCTGCACTGTAGTACAGCCTCGGCAACAGTCATACTTACGCAAAAGTGCTGCTTTGGTGAATAGCACTTTCGCGTAAGTATGCTCGGCTGTTTGGATTTCTGTCATTTGCTCAGTCAAGCAAACGTCCTAGATCCAGGAGATGACAGTACAATAAAGTTGATAGTGGTGGCTTGTTGGAGTGAGGCAAGTAATGCAAGTAATATTAACAAAAAGCTGAGGTAATGTATAGAAGGAAGCATGTTTTAGATATTCAGAAGTCAGAGAAAAGTAAGCTTTGCATGTAACTATAGGATGTCTTTTGGATATTTTAGCTAAATAAAGGTTAGAAAAGAAATAGTGTATGCTTGTATGTAGTTATTATACAGGAGAAATAAAGTGTGTAACTGTGAGAGGAGACAGGAAATCATTAACTGGTTATAGTGTTTCTGTATAAATTATTTAGACATATATGGGAGTGTTATGTTGTAGGTATAGGTGGGGTTCTATTGAGTTGGTATGAGCTAATTGGATGTTTGGTCGTTATCTCATTTGTGTGTTGGTATTAGTTAATTGGGTGATGGAGGTAAGTGGGAGGAGTTATGGTAAATATAAATGTAAGTGATAGGGGGGTGTTTGCAAATGGGGGTAGAATAGGGGAGTGGAGAGAGCCTGAGCATAGCGAGGGTGAAAGGAGTGGGTAGAAACAAGCCAGTGAGAATATCTCAGCAGTAATGAATAAACAATCAGTTATTCAGGTGAGATCAGCTCTGGAAAAGTGAGCTGGATTGTGTAGTGAATATATTACAGAAAATAAGACTAGTATGGGTAAAATCCACAAACAGAAAGTAGAAAAGACAAAGCTGGATTTCACTTTTAAGAAATAATGATTTACTATGATTACAATTTATACATTTTCTTTTCTTTCAAAAAGAAAGATAGTGTATATACTGGAGATAAGGTCTACTAGATTGGGGGGGTTAGATACGATGGAAGGGATGGAGGGGGTCTATGGCAAGTGTCCTGGCTTGGTGTGCATGCCACAGAGACAAACTAATGCAAGGATAACTCAGTGCTTCACTTAAAAATAGTAGGGCAAAATATACATGCAATGAATTCAGAAGGAAAGTTTAGTGGTATAGGTTTCTCTTGTTCTGAAGACGGGATGGGAAAGGAAGTCTACAACCAGCAAGCATGTAAAAAGGCAACAGAGTCATAGGATAAAGTAAAAGAAAACAGGAGAGAGAGAGGGATTACATTAGGAGAAAATAAAAATATTTAACAGGAGACTTGCTATACAGCAGGCTACAAATAATACAAGAAGTCCTACAGACTACTGTTAGAAACATATCCCTCAATTCTCTCTGTTTTTCAGGGGAATCCCTGATTTTGGCTCAGATTTTGCTCTGTCCCTCCTAATGCTTCCTACAACTGGTGATTTTGGGAAAAGAGTGTTGGATTACACTTAATAAATAATAACAAGAATTTATCAACTTCTTTTATTTCAGAAAAATCATATTAATTCATATTTATTTATTCTGTCAACTTCTCAAGTTAAAAGTACTAATATTTTAAAATTTATCCCTAATTGTCCTTGATTCTGGAAGTAAGAGGTTGTGAGGCAGGATCACAAGGTATACAAGCACTGGTTATATACTGAGGTAGGATCACAAGGTGTACAAGCACTGGTTATATACTGAGGTAGGATCACAAGGTGCACAAGCACTGGTTATATACTGAGGTAGGATCACAAGGTGCACAAGCACTGGTTATATATTGAGGTAGGATCACAAGGTGTACAAGCACTGGTTATATACTGAGGTAGGATCACAAGGTGTACAAGCACTGGTTATATACTGAGGTAGGATCACAAGGTGCACACGCACAGTTTATATACTGAGGTAGGATCACAAGGTGTACAAGCACTGGTTATATACTGAGGTAGGATCACAAGGTGCACAAGCACTGGTTATATATTGAGGTAGGATCACAAGGTGTACAAGCACAGTTTATATACTGAGGTAGGATCATAAGGTGCACAAGCACTGGTTATATACTGAGGTAGGATCACAAGGTGTACAAGCACTGGTTATATACTGAGGATCACAAGGTGCACAAGCACTGGTTATATACTGAGGTAGGATCACAAGGTGCACAAGCACTGGTTATATACTGAGGTAGGATCACAAGGTGTACAAGCACTGGTTATATACTGAGGATCACAAGGTGCACAAGCACTGGTTATATATTGAGGTAGGATCACAAGGTGTACAAGCACTGGTTATATACTGAGGTAGGATCACAAGGTGCACAAGCACTGGTTATATACTGAGGTAGGATCACAAGGTGTACAAGCACAGTTTATATACTGAGGTAGGATCATAAGGTGCACAAGCACTGGTTATATATTGAGGTAGGATCACAAGGTGTACAAGCACTGGTTATATACTGAGGTAGGATCACAAGGTGTACAAGCACTGGTTATATACTGAGGTAGGATCACAAGGTGCACAAGCACTGGTTATATACTGAGGTAGGATCACAAGGTGTACAAGCACTGGTTATATATTGAGGTAGGATCACAAGGTGCACAAGCACTGGTTATATATTGAGGTAGGATCACAAGGTGCACACGCACTGGTTATATACTGAGGTAGGATCACAAGGTGCACAAGCACTGGTTATATACTGAGGTAGGATCACAAGGTGCACAAGCACTGGTTATATACTGAGGTAGGATCACAAGGTGCACAAGCACTGGTTATATACTGAGGTAGGATCACAAGGTGCACAAGCACTGGTTATATACTGAGGTAGGATCACAAGGTGTACAAGCTCTGGTTATATACTGAGGTAGGATCACAAGGTGTACAAGCACTGGTTATATACGGAGGTAGGATCACAAGGTGCACACGCACAGTTTATATACTGAGGTAGGATCACAAGGTGTACAAGCACTGGTTATATACTGAGGTAGGATCACAAGGTGTACAAGTATTGGTATATATCCTTAGCAAGAACATTAGCAGAGAGAAGTCAGTCATATGTTGCTTTGTTTTCCTAACTCAGATCTGAAGAATGGACATCCAAAGGGATTACATCTTCTGGAAAAGACACTGAGGCTGGTAAACATGGTTATGTGCACAAGAAATAATTCATAAAATGTGGCAAACTTCTCTCCGCCTCCTTAGCCATGCTATATGGGAGCATGCATGCTGCACATTGAAGGTGACCCCAAATACAATTAGAAGAGGACAGTAGGGGGCATTGATCAGGCACTGGACATGATAAGAAATGGAGATGGCACAATGTGGACGACACTTCATTGGCTCATTATAAGATCTGAGACAGAAAGAGAAAGTTGAACAAAAAAATGCAATGTGATATGTGTATATGTTCTCCCCCCAAAAAATGCAATATGATATGTGTATATGCTCTCCAATATCTAGGAATAAAGATGGATCAATTTCCATCCATGAATGTACAGTGCCCCAACTCTGGAAACAAGCTTTCATCATTCCTCTGCATAAAGGAGGTAACAACTGTAATGTCAACAATTTCCGACCCATTGCTATCCTGTCCCCCATTTCTAAACTCCTAGAAAAATGTGTCCAACTCCAACTCTTACCACATCTCTTAGATAATAACCTTCTAACCCCTACTCAACACGGGTTCAGACTAAATCATAGCACTATGACAGCCCTACTCTCCTATCTTGAGACTGTTAATAAAGCACGTGACTCTGGCCAAATTGTCTCCACCCTGCTACTTGACCTCTCTAAAGCCTTCGATACTATCTCACACAGCCTGCTCTTAACTAAACTTTCACAACTTCGCCTCTCTCCCTCCTCCGTAAACTGGTTCTCTAGCTATTTATCAAACAGATTCCAAGCTGTAAAATGGAAAAAGGCCACTTCCTCCTTTCTTAGTACCCCTACCGGAGTTCCCCAAGGCTCCATTCTTGGTCCCCTTCTTTTCAATATATTTATAAATGACTTCCACAAATCCATTCCATTCTCTAACATCATCCAATATGCAGATGATTCTACCATTATCTGCTCAGATACATCTCCCTCTATGCTCCAAAAGCTTACACAAGAAGCTTTTTCAATTACTGAACATTGGATGAAAATAAACCACCTAGCTCTCAATGCCTCCAAAACTAAACTAATGGTATTTACCCCCTCAAAAACTACCCCTTTCGATATGAACACATTCTCTATTACTAGCAAAGATAACTCATCCTTGGAACTGGTGTCTGAAACCAAGTTACTTGGTGTCCAAATTGACAACCAGTTTAACTTCAACTCCCATCTACAACTAAATATCAAAAAAAAACATCAAAAACTAGGCATGCTCTATTGTCAAAATCAGTACCTCACATGCTCCTCTAAAATCACTCTCTCCTCTTCTTTTCTTATCCCCTCCCTTCTCTATGGAGCTCCTCTGCTAACCAATCTTCAGTCCTCTCTAAAAAAACAACTTTCTTCATGCTATAACAAAATCGCTAAGTTCGCAAATGGCCACAGGTCCTCCACCCACCACTGCACCTCTCTCCAAAAACTAAACTGGCTTGAGTTACCTAATCAACTCAACTACACTCAGTTAACTTTAGCCCACAAGCTCATTCTCAACCCATCTCTCTGTCCCTCCCTGTCCTCCGCCTTCATGATGCACCTACCCAATAGGGCTTTAAGGTCTAACAATCAAAACCTATTAGAAGTACACAAACCAACTCGTCCTCCAGGCAAAAACTTCCTATCCTTTAACCTAGCTCGTCTCTGGAACTCACTCCCACCATCGATTCACACTACTCTCAATCATAACATGTTTAAAAAATCTCTTCATATGTATCTAAGGTCCCAGTGGGAATGCTCTTGCTCCCACCCCTCATAAAAGGCCAAATGGGAATGCTCTTGCTCCCACCCCTCATAAAAATATGGTATTTACATCTTCCTCCCCACTCATGTTACCTGATTGTACCTTATAAGCTTTTGTTCCTTACAAAATAACCACTCTGTATGTGTAAAGCAACATCACTCTTCTCTGAATAGTTTTGTTTGAATTCCTAAAGTTTGAGTTTATTTTTTAAATATTTTGAGTATTGTTTGTTTGTTTCCTGAAGCTTCAACTCATATGTTTGTATCTTGTACTATTGTATTTATCATGTTACTGTTTGTACCTAGTTTGTTATTGTTTTTTGGAGCTTTTCTCCCCAGGACTCCATTGAAAATGGGTTCTTTTTGGCCCAATGGACTATCCTGGTAAACCAACTGCAAATAAATAAATAAAATAAATAAATGAGAGTGTGCAGGCCCTGAAGAACTAATTCTAATAAGCTTGTTGCTATAATTATCACATTAACCATCTTCACACGGTAAGTATACTGACAATAACATTTGATTTTAATTGGTTTTAGTTGCTAAGTTTTTCTAATTCTTCTTAACTTTTAATTTGGTGGGATAAACAAAAAAAACTCTTTATTTTACTTCTGTTATTACTTAAAGTAATTTCTTAAAAAAATTGCATTGTCTGGCTGCCCACAAATGTTCATTTGTTCTGAGTTTGTATCTTCATGTATGCTCCTATGGCTACCTTTGTTTTTTGTTTTCAACTTGAAAATGACTGTCAACTGTTTGTTGTGAATGAATTTCGTTGGTTCTACAATACATTTAATTTTTTTGTTATGAACATGATGGCTTTCTTTTTTCACCCTGGAATTTACTGATGTTGGATTTTAATTCACTGCAGAGGTGCTGGGATTTTACACTGCTTAGGTGTATCTCTATTTTTTCTTTCTGGTTTAAATGACTTTACTTAACAATTACATAGATTCCAACAAAATCAACAATAACAGCAACCAGATATTGCAAATAACTACTTAATGATACTGGGCTAATTACATAACAGTTAAGGAAAGCAGCCATAATAAAAAGCCTTATAAAAGGCAGACTGCCCTTAATCTATATACATAAACAATAACAGATGAATAAAGGAGCATTTTACTAATTTAGATGTGATTTAGTAGATCTTCCTGTTAAACTAATACACAATTTACCCCAAAAGTAAATCATATAATATGGTACACTTTGGTCCATCTCTGATGCAGTCTATCTAACTCAACAGTCATTTTAAAATATCTTAGAATTTTTAAATTAATTTTAAGTGTTAATTTTGTATACCTTTTATAGGGTGGGTAATGATCACCTTCTCTTGCAGTTATTGATTTTGGGGATGCACGGCATTGTTGTGTTTTGCAAGGTATCACAGTGCACCCAATTCTTTGAGACTGTACTAGATGATCAGATATCAGTCAGAGCAGTTTGGTAACACATGTGCACTGCTACTGCGGAAGGTGCCAGAACAGTGAACTTTCAGTCTGCTAGTTTTAAATGCTATAAGACAAACCCATAAAATAGCCGTTTTCCCATTTCCTATCTTTTCTAACCTGACTCTTAATGAACCCCGTAGATTTTGAGCAGATTTGCGATACCAAAGTATGTGAAGTAGGTCTGCATGCGTCTTCGGGCAGAACGGACAGACAACTGGTTAGATAGATCCAAATAGTATGTGAAGTAGGTCTGCATGCGTCTTCGGGCAGAACGGACAGAAAACTGGTTAGATAGATCCAAATAGTATGTGAAGTAGGTCTGCATGCATCTTCGGGCAGAAAGGACAGAAAACTGGTTAGACAGATCCAAATTAGCATGGGAGGGATACAGAAACATGGCACGCAAATACATCATCCCCCATAAAATGATAATAAGAAGCAAAAAAACGTTCTTACTACTAGACGTTTTGGGGTTTTCTCATTGACCACATTCTTAAGGAATAATTCTCTTTGTAGATATTACAGACATTAGCTTATAATAATCACTGCCTTCTGTCCCCTGAATACGTAATAATAAAATAAGCAGGATAAATTCCGCAGTTTCAATATTAACTGTATAGAACGTATGAAACAGTAAACTCTCTGCTCTAAGAGATTTTTCATCGTAGCAGTTGTAAATATTGTATACAGTTGTGGGTTAACCAAAGGTCAAAAATCTTTATATCAAGTCATACTACTATTTTTTTAAATGCAAAGCTATCAACAGTATTATTGCTTATGTGCCATTTCCTTGTTTATTGTAACCTTTCTGGTAAATTATCTATATGGTCTTACCCCTAATATGGTTGGATTCATTGTTTGTATGTTCCCACTTTGTACAGTGGACTGTTGTAAATTTGTTGGCGAATTATCTGTAAAATAAATAAAACAGATTTCTGAGAAAAAAATGCTATATGATGATCAGTGGCGGAATGGCTGGCATTCAAAAGAATGAAGGACGCACAATATTCACAGAGGAGATATAGAAATGAGACAAAAGATGTGAAGAAATGTTAACTAATCTTTCTCAGATATGGGACTTTGAGATACAGTGACATTTTCTTCATTCGTTGCATTTTAGCATCCCTTTTGAACAGGGTTTCTTTCCTTATTAGTTTAGAACTACTAGAGCTTTCATGCTATTAAAATCTTTACTTAATAATCATAATTAGTGTTAGGTGTTTAAAGCAAAATTTGCGTAAAATATTTGAAATAGTTATTAAAAGCATTCATCTTTGTAGTTAATTGAACTCCCACTTAGAATTTTAAGGCCGAATTTAAATGCAGATATGTTACAATGTTGTGATTTCTTGTTATACAGTATTTAATTGTTATGTTTATTTGATCAGAGTTAGTGCAATCAATATCTTCTCTGTTTTGTTTACAATTGTTTGTAAAAGAACAAGGTGGGTATAAATTGCTGGCTCGCTCCTTAATCACCTATGAATTTTCATGGCAAAGAGAAGGTAGGCTTGTCCTTTAAATAAGAACTCAGCATCATGATCTTTATTTTCATTCATGCCTGGTGTCATGTTTTGCTTGCCCCTTCTACCACACCTTTCAGCTGTTCAGGTTTTTGCAGAATGTTCAAATTTTTGCCTCATAATTTTGGTCTGCTCTTCATAAAATTTGCATTTTTGAAAAACCATCACATCTGAAGTCCCTAAATAATGATATATATTTGATTCTCAGACTTCATATTCTTCAAAAATGCATGCAGATATAAAACGTGTCATTCCATCAACGTTATAAGTTTATAGGAGAAATATATAAAGCCTGTTCATGGTTTGGGGTGTATTTCTTCCTATTATTGTTGGCTTTGCCCAGCATTCTTGTACTAGGATGTTGAGAGTTATGCCCACTAGCCCCATCCTTTTTCTAGATGAATACTTTATGACTCGATGTATGAACCCTTATGCTAATTAAGTTTGAGTAACCCTTCCTTCACTGTCTTATACACCAACAATTGTTAGTATGTATATGTTAAAGAAATAGGCCAACATTCTAGCAGGTACAGATTTACTGCTTGAAACACTCTATAAGAGTCTATCAGGTTACAGTAAATCTGCTGCTGACCAACTAAACATTGCAATAAGGTAAGCAGGCCATATAATAACTGCGTTATGCCAACTAGTTATATAATGGGCAGCAGTGCAAACCATGTGGGTGGGAGATTGGAGGAGACAGGAAGAAGTAGACATGTCATGTTATGTCTGAGTAAGCTGTGAAGTTTGGCAATGTGTGCTGGTCTAAATATCCGGTGTGTAAGAGGACAGAGGGACTGAAATGCATAGGAATTTAGTAGATGGACTTCGTAAGAGGAATCAAATATGGAGCAGAGTAGAATGGTCAACAAGGGCGGAGTTGGCAGATGGATGGAGAAGTTGATAGGCAGTGAAAGGCAGGAGACATCAGGACAGGGAAGTAAGTGAGTGGCATGCTGAGAATGACAGATAGAAATCCGGACACAAGTGGAAAGTGGAGGAAAGAGGCAAAATATTTCTTCCCATATGTGGATATTTGAGATCTATGATTTGTAGGAGAAGTTGGGAATATGGGCTGGTGAGAAGAGCAGAGACAAACAGCAGGAAGAGGGGAAAAGGGGAGATGAGGAAAGAGAGAGAGACAGTGAGAGAGAGAGAGAGATTGAGACAGATAGAGAGAATGAGAGAGAGAGAGAGAGAGAGAGAATAAAACAGAGAGAGACAGACAGACAGAGACAGACAGAGACAGAGAGAGAGGAAGAGAGAGTAGGAGAAAAAGGAGACAGAGATAGGGGGAGACAGAAAGAGAGAAAGGATTTTTTGGAGAGGAAAGACACACAGTCGAAAATAGAGGAAGTTTCTACTGGAATACAAGGGTTGGTTCTGATACCATAACTTTTCAGTTTCTTTATTCCAGACATATCTGAAGAAACAGAGAACAGGACTAACCTCTTTACATATGAGACAAAGATAGATGCAGCATTAGAGAATGGGAGATACAGTCAAAGGAAGGCTTTGAAAAGGGTATTTGTTTGGTAGAAGGATGACAGTTAATTGTCTGTGCAGGCACATGTAAAGTATCAACCTTAAATCAGAGCATCGCTAGTGTGAAGGATCAGAAGGGAAAACTGACTGTAACAGAGAAGAAAAAACAAGTAAGTAAATAAATGAATAAAGAAAAGAAGGGTGTGGATGCATCCAAACCGAATCACCAGAAATTGTGCTAAGTATCTGCTGTGAGATGGCCTCCAGTAACAAAGAAATAATATTGTAGCTCATTATGGCCTTGATAAGGTTCCATCTTGAGTACTTTGTGATATTTTGGTGCATACCTCTCAACTGTCCAGATTTTTGCCTCATTTTTTTGGACTGTTCCTCATGAAATGTGTGGTTTTCTGGCAAATCAGTAAGGATTGAAGTTACTAAATAATGACATGCATTTCAGTTTCAGATAAATACTAATCTTTACATGCAAATTATTTGGTGTAAACACAAGAAAGAATTCCATTCTGGAGTTAATGATTCATGAATACTTACTGGTACCAGATTATTTAATCTCTTGTTCACTCTTGAGGATGCCTTTACTACCTGGCAACATGCAAAGCATTGAATACCTGACCAATACCACAAAAACATAGTATTCCTTATATAAAACACACTTTATTGAAATATTTCAGGTAAGCAAAACTATATTTTTCCTTTCCCGACATGTTCATTTTTCCTGGTCCTGTCCCATGGGAGAGGTCAGGAAAGTTCAACAAAGCACATTTCATCAAATTATATCTTACTAAATATAATCCAGGGTATGCAATGGGGTAAGTGATGTGTGCTGCTGCCTCAGAATGCTTGTTTCTATGCTTCATTTCCGGGTGAGGTGACTTTTTTATTGAGTCTGTAAGTCTTTATTTGTCCATGCACTTTGTTCCCTATAATCCATAGTTTCTTCCTAAATCTGAAAGGCATACCAGCAGGTGAACTGGAAAGCCTATAAATTGTTCACAGGTGTGCATGTGTGTGTGTGTGTGTGTGTGTGTGTGTGTGTGTGTGTGTGTGTGTGTGTGTGTGTATGCATATGTGGTTGTGGGTGTTCATGCGCATACACATGTGCATTTATGTATGTCCTGTGGGACTTCCTGTTCAAAATGAGTTCCTTATTCCTTTGAATGGCTGATCAAGTTTGCAGATGACTGCAAGCTAGGAGCTGTCAACAGTTCTCCTAGTGACACGGACATCCTCCAAGAGGGTCTCACCCAAACAAATTACTGGTGCCAGAAACATGGCCTCAAACTGAATACAAAAAAAATCCATCATCATCCGCTTTGGGGAGAGTGATGTCCCCACAAATTATCACATTAATAACAATGTCCTAAGCATACAGTTAGTCGTGAGGGATTTTGGCACCCAGATTGAGAGCAACCTGACTTTTGACCACCATGTTGCTTCCACTGTAAGGAAAGATTTCTACATGGCCCACCTCTTAAGTAAGGGTTTCTCATCCAGGGACAAGGAGATCATAACAACCCTGTATTCTTCCCTTATAAGGCCCATTATTAAGTACAACACCCCATTCGGCATGTACCTCACAAAGCACATGTAGCAGCTGGAGAGACCACAGAGGTTCCTCACGAGGAGAGTCCAGGGCCTCAAAAATCTTCCATACAAATAGGCTAAAAGCCCTATTCCTCTACTCTGTTTCATACAGACTCCTCAGAGGTGACCTCTGTCTGGCATACAAGGCAATCTCAAACCTCGCTTTGATGGGACTGCTGCGTATCTGCAAGTCAAGCCCCACTCGAGTAACACACACACATGCCCTCAACCTGGTCTGTGATATCAATAGAACTTGTTGGTGGGAGACATTTGTGTCCCAGAGATTCCCCCATCTATGGAATAAACTCCCTCTCCACGTCAAGCAGAGTACCTCGTTACCCCTTTTTAAGTGTAACCTGGTATTTGGATGGGAAATAGAAAATACATCTTTGGGATTCCACCCGTGTCCCTACTTGACAGGGGCATCGGGTGCTGATTTGTCTATGCATGGGCTAAACTCTTGGCTAGACTTATAAGGGCCTCAGGGCCAATAGCCTAGTAACTTCTTATGATCCTATGATCCTATGAATGAGCCTGAGACAAGTTTTGGCTCCATATGACCCTAAGGAGGATAAAGTACAGTTGCTATCAGCTGCACTTACCCATAACAGTAAATGTGCAAATTTTTCACTGAAGCAGTAGCCTTTAGGCTGTTTGGCCATTTCCAAAAATTTGGTTTCCCCCACATTTCCATTCTGACTGCTGACTGGTCAGTAATGAGAAGGGGAAATCAACAGTCAGGGTGAAAAATCCTCAGGACTTTCTTGCCAGCTAGATAAGAAGTAGTATACTCATCCTGAATTACACCACAAATACTACCCAAATATACCACTGGGGGGGATGGTGCATGTGGCTACTACAGCAAAGAGAGCAATTCAAACATCTACTGTTATGGGTAAGCGCAACTTACACAACTAAACTATGTTCATCATATTGATCACTGCTGCAGTAGCCTTTTGGCCATATGGGTTGATTACCAAAACCTATCCTACCTGGGAGTGTGAAGGATAAGGATCCAAGAGCCCCTGGAGGATGGTCCTAGCAAAGCCAGTCCTGGATCTAGATATAGGAATCTAGAGAGAAATGCTTTGTCGGTGGCCGCGGTGGTGCAGCGGTTAGCATTGCTGCCTCACAGCAAGAGGTTCTCTGGTTTGATTCTCGGCTGGGATGCCTTCTGTGCAGAGTCTGCATGTCCTCCCTGTGGTCACATGGGTTTCCTCTGGGTGCTCCAGTTTCCACCCACATCTCAAAGACATGCTGCAGGTGGATTGGACACTCTAAATTGGCCCTAAGCATGAGTGCGCATGTGTGTGTGTGTGTGTGTGTGTGTGTGTGTGTGTGTGTGTGTGTGTGTGTGTGTGTGTGTGTGTGTGGTTCTACCTCACATAAACGAAACACCACAACACCGACAACGCAATCACCGACACCACATAACCGACAGTACAAAAACACGAAATCCGACATGCCCGACAACGAAATAACCGACGGTACACAAACACGAAACCTCATACACTTCACACACCACAATCAACAACCAAAACACATTCTCCGTCCAAAAACCACATACACAACACAAGCACACCAAAATCCCTACAAACCCACACTAAACCACACATACACAACTACCTACAACCCTGACCCAAACCCTAACCCTAAGGTCCGTCACTACCGCACACTTACCTGACCCGCTCCCTAACCCTAACTCACTTATCCCGCCCCTAACCCAAACACAATCACTACCGCACACTTACCTGACCCGCTCCCTAACCCTAACTCACTTAACCCACCCCTATCCCCACTTACCTTACTCGCACCCTAACGTCCGTCACTACCGCATACTTACACAGCCTTTTCCCATTTCGGCATCCTCGGCGTCGGTGCTTTCATCCGTCGGGTCGGTCTTCTGCTTGTCGATCTTCTAGGTCCCGTCGCGTCGGTCTTCTGCGCTGTCGATCTTCTGGGGCTCGCGATTTCCCTGTCGATGTTCCGGCGTGTCGTTGAAGTGAGGTAGAACCGTGTGTGTGTGTGTGTGTGTGTGTGTGTGTGTGTGTGTGTGTGTGTGTGTGTGTGTGTGTGTGTGTGTGTGTGTGTGCCTTCTGTGGAAGGTAGGATGCCAGGCTGGCAACTCGACACCATAAAAACTGTACTGCCAATCAAGAGTGGACAGGTGATCTGCTGTGGCAACCCCTATCCGGGAAAAGGAAGAAGAAGAAGAAGAGACAAATGCTTTGTATAGGTATATGCAAAATGCTATTTAGCTGGATACAAAAAGATTCTAAGTCCAACTTTTTCTAATATGCTATCAAAGAAGACAAGGCCCTTGGAGAGTGTGCATTAATACTCTCTGGAACTGGTTTATTACGGTGGGTATAACAAAAAGCAATAGCTTCAGACAACCAACTCATAATTATTTGTTTGACATGGGTTGTCCTTGCCTAGTCCCAATGTGTGAAATAAATAGCCAATTGGCTTTTCTAAAGGACTTGGTTCTGTCAAGTTAATACCTGAGCTGCCTGCGCATATCCAGAGTGTGTAAAATCCTTTCTTTGTGGTTCTGAGAGTTCAGATAGAATATTGGCAGATTGATGGACTGACTCAAAGAACTGCTGAAATAACCTTAGGCATGAATGAAGGATTTATTCTTATAGATCACCTATCTCAAACACAGAACAGAAAAGATTTGCTCACCAATACAGCTTGCAACATAGATAATGATCTTACAGAAGTCAGAGCAAACAGATGAACAGTTTTACATGTAATGAACCTTAAATGTGCCTGCTGTTCAGGTTCTTATGGAGATGTGATTAACTTTTTTAGCAGAAAGTTAAGATCCTAGGAAGGAGCAACCTATTTGCAAGGTGATCTCAGGTGAAACACTCCTATCAGAAACTGTTATACAAAGAAAACATTGAAGAAAGAGAAGGAATCATGGGCAGCCATACTGAAGTGGCCGTAAGATGTCCAGTGATAAAGCAGTATGGAGGCCAGATGCTAGAAACTCTCATAAATATTTGAGCAGCAGTGGTGCAGTCCCAGGCAGGGCGCTGGTTATTTGGTAGGCACTAACTATAAGAGCCTGGCACATGTCATTATAAGATTTTTAAGTAGCAGAACTTCTTGCCTCCTTTAGTACCTGCTGCACATCCTTAAAAAAGAGTTGTCTAAAATGTATCAGAATCCAAGCAGATAATTTATGATATCTTAGAATGGGATGTATCAAACTCCCCCTGTGTTGTATGTCTAGACCAGTAAGTGAGGAAGCTTGTGGAAATTGCTCTTGGACAACTCCACAAAAAGAGAGAACTAATATTACCTGGGCCTAACGGGGTTCAAAACTATTTTTTTTGGCGAGTCCTTCTGAATCTTCAGAATTACCGTGGATATCAGTGAAAAGGGTGGCATGCATCTAGAAACAATCCCTTGCAGGGGAATAAAAAAAGAAATCTACTATCTCTTTTGAAAGGAGATCAACAGATCTCTTAGAGTTGCTCCTCGGACCAGAACTGAATCAATACCTCGAAGACCCCCCTCTTTCAAATTGCATCCTTGAGGATCTGTCCTGGTTCTGCTCAGCTGGTTTGCTACTGTGTTTTGCTCTGATGGAAAACATGCTTGGAGGGTTAAGGAATGCTGAAGAGCTAACTCCCAACTGGTCATAACCAGCCTGCATAGAGGGTATGGCCTTGTGCCCTCTAGCTTGTTGATGCATCGCATCATTGTTGTGTTGTACAACTGTTTGAAAATGACGTGCTTCAGCCTGTTTGATGACTCTCACATGCCTTGCAACTTTATCATCATAGAGACGGTTCTCCAAAGAAATTCTGAGGCCTTTGTAGTTATAGACTGACTTGGAGTTTGATGAGAAAAAATGGAGACACATAAGTTTGCAGTCCATACCAGTGCTGTTCCATTTCTACAAAACCCAAGATAGGTATCTGAAAATCTAAAGGATGCAAGTATTGGGTCCATGTGTTTTTTAGTTACCATAGAATATTTGTCATGTACAACCTGCTTATAGAAATCATGGGAGTCATGGGTGACATTAGCCCCAGAATCAAGCAGAACAGTATGGCTGAAGTATGAGATTGAACTGAGATGACCGGGAAGGTTTCTACAAAAAATTCTTCCTTCTCTTCCATCAAAATCTGTCTATTAGATATTCTAGAAAGACAACCTGGTGTGATAGAGTCAAGAAGGACTTCTGAATGTTTATCTGGAATCTCATATTGGTCAGAAAAGTTAAACCCATGTTAAAGACTCTAGTCATGTAG
Organism: Protopterus annectens; assembly: GCF_019279795.1. Taxonomy (NCBI): domain Eukaryota; kingdom Metazoa; phylum Chordata; order Ceratodontiformes; family Protopteridae; genus Protopterus; species Protopterus annectens. The sequence continues at coordinate 1,238,853,127 of NC_056746.1, forward strand.
GAGAAGACTGCAAAGATAAGTGAGTCTTCCAACTAAAGAAAAAAAATAAATGCTATTTGGTTATTAGCAATAACTGTAGTAAAATACCTGTAAACAGACAGGACGCAGCAGATTACTCAAGGAGTAATGCAGGGAACTGATTGTTGGACCCTGACAAAGAGGTTTAGAGATCTTTTAGGTCCCGTGTTATCATAAATCTTCCTTGGGGAATAAGAGGTAACAGATGTTGAAAGGTCAACATTGTGAATATTTCAGCTTTCCAATGCTGAAATAGGAAGGAAGATTTAAAACTGGTTTCCAAGAAGGCTCTTCTTTGAAAAAAATGACACTGGTTCTATGACTGCTAGGGTAAGCAAAGCTAAAGAACATGAGTAAAAAAAACAGTTTGGTTCAGAAGGTGGGGAGCAACTCCTCTGAAAGGAGGTTTTTGAATTCAGTGCCAAATGTAACCTTCCTGAGCCACATTTAATGCATTTAAGTTTGTCACAATCTGTTGCTAAAGGGGAATAAACAGAGCCAGATGCTGGCCAGGTTTTGAAAGATTGAGGGACAAAGTAAGGAAGGAAGCATGGTAGTACAGGCATCCCAAAGTTGCATATTGTTCCTTTATGGAAAGGTTCCTGTTTTTTTGTTCCCTTCCAGCCATATGTATTTGTTTCTTAGAC
>NC_056746.1:1238858791-1238878791 GCF_019279795.1 Protopterus annectens
CATTTCTCCTTTTATGAATGTGTTTTGATGATATATATTTCTGTACCCCTACCATCATTAAAGAAAACATTGCTCATTTTAAATATGGTAGATTTCTCCCGTTATTAAATGTGGGAACTCAGTCCTTCGGATTACACACTTCACTGCTGCAGCGTGAGACGTATTTTTGTCAGGTTCTTCTCTCTTACTTGCGTAACCAATCTTCATGAAAAGGACAGTCCCACCCCTACCCGAGACATTCCTTCCAGAAATATGATTCTGTTTAACAAGTGGATGACAAACATGGGGAACACTAGAAGGTTTTCCAAGCTGATGTTCTCTGGTTGCTACTTGTTCTCTTGACTAATGACCTTTACACATGTTTCTGCCACTCATTGCAGCTACAGAGTTATACTTTTGAAAGCTGATGGATGAAAACATGGCCCCAGTCTGACCAGTCTTAACTAGACACTAACACTAGTTGATATTTGCCTGCTTTAGTAAATAAAGTATCACCCATTCTCTATTATCTTGTTGTAGGATACATGGTGGGAACCTAATTTATTGTATTTTTGTAGTTATTTGTCTGTCTTTCTGCCTGCTAAGTATCTCTGCATATTTGTGCAATAAGCTAAACTATATGCATTCTCATCTTCCTACAGTATTTTTAACTTCTTACAAACTAGGTGGTTGTGCTTTGTTATACAGATGTTAACTGTACCTTAGATATTACCTTACTTTTGCAGCTGGTACTTTGTATGATTTGCTCTGTTTTCATTAATGTAACAACTTCTTACAAACTAGGTGGTTGTGCTTTGTTTACAGATGTTAACTGTACCTTAGATATTACCTTACTTTTGCAGCTGGTACTTTGTATGATTTGCTCTGTTTTCATTAATGTAACAACTTCTTACAAACTAGGTGGTTGTGCTTTGTTATACAGATGTTAACTGCACCTTAGATATTACCTTACATCTATAGCTGTTACTTTGTATCATTTACTCTGTTTTCATTAATGTAACAACTCCTTACAAACTAGGTGGTTGCACTTTGTTATACAGATGTTAACTGTACCTTAGATATTACCTTACTTCTGCAGCTGTTACTTTGTATCATTGACTGTGTTTTCATTAATGTAACACGTTTTTACTAACTAGCTGGTTGCACTTTGTTCTACAGATGTTAACTGTACCTTAGATATTACCTTACTTCTGCAGCTGTTAGTTTGTGTCATTTACTCTGTTTTCATTAATGTAACAACTTCTTACAAACTAGATGGTTGTGCTTTGTTATACAGATGTTAACTGTACCTTAGATGTTACCTTACTTCTACAGCTGTTACTTTGTACCATTTACTCTTTTTTCATTAATATAACATACATCCTCAACATTGAGCAAACACTCAGGCTGTGTTTCATTAGTCTCTTACTGTCAGTCTAATTTTTCTATTGTTTTATTCCACATTAATGTGTGGTTGTTTTAATTATGTTATGTTTATGATTCCTGCCATCATGGTCTGGGTTGTGGCTGAAAAGGGTCCTTGGGCCATTTCACTTACCAGTAAACAAATAATATATGAATAAAATAAATAGAAGAAAAAAATTGTCAATAACAGCAGCATGAAGATGACAGAACTGCTGTAAGACATGAATTACACCCAACAAGTCAAATGTCAGCTAGGAAAAAAAAGGAAAGTTTCACCTTTAGTTTTAATGTCCAAGTCTTGTTGAAAAATGTTCACTTAATTTCTGAGTACAACAGCTTTCTTTTAGTATTGCCCTAGTATTGATGAAATGTCATTACTTAGGATTAGTGATGAAGCGTACAATCATTGCAGGGCTTTGTATTGCCATTGTTCCCTGTTCTTCATACTGAGTAGCATACATCTCTGTGGATCAGAGCTGTTGTTGTTTATGTCATACCTACTGCTATGTAAATAAGCAAGCAGGAATAACTGCTTAAATGCTATGGGATTTAGGCTGGGGCTTTCTTTTAGGTTTTACTAAATGCATCTGTGTGACCTTTTTACCCTTTGTTTTGGATTGTTATTTGGATATTTTGCAGTCACCCTAATGTTATAGATATCAGGCTTGTTTTTAAGCTCTTTGTTTCTAAAATATGGCCAAATAAAAGGGCAAAATGTGTCATGTTGCTGGTCGTGGGGGTTGGCTTTACTGGCTTGAAGCATCAATACAGACTTAAAAAAATGAAAATAAAAACGTTATTTAGTAATTATTAGTGTAGGTATTATGTAGATGAAACAGTGGCTTATACTTAAGTGGTCATTTCAAATATCTCATGGACCTCCTCTACAAGAGGTTTAAGGTATTACACAGAGAAGACTCCAGCTTTTCAGACTCTTTCTTTTACTTTTTTTACTAAATTGTCTGTCTGTAAAACCTTTTCATCCTTTGGTTTGGATGTAATTTGGGATATTTTGCAAACATCCCAATGTTATGGACATCTGGCTATTTTAAAGCTCTATGTTTCCATGTAGTTGAAACATTACGTCCTTAAGGAGTCATTTGCAAACACCTTATGGACATCCACTCCAAGTGTTTTAAGGTATTACACATTGATGATTTTAGCTTTGATGTTGTAGTTTTTACTAAATGGTTTGTATGTGTAACCTTTTTATCCTTTGGTTTGTACTTATGTGTATACACACACACACACACACACACACACACACACACACACACACACACACACACACACACACATGTTCACGCACGCACACACACACACACACACACACACACACACACACACACACACACACACACACACACACACACACACAGACACACACACACACACACACACACACACACACACACACACATGCACACGCACATGCACAGACATGCACTTTAATGTTTGTAAATCAATAACTATACTTTGGATTCCTATATAAATGCAGCTGCATACCTGGTCCTATAGTTACACAATTGGGCATGTCTGTACATTCTTATATACTGAAGGATACAGGGGAGTTTTATGAATTGTACAGGGGTGTGACATGCAGGTTTTACTGCATAATGCTACACAAATGCATACCTTATTTATGAATAATACAAAAACATGTGTCTAGAGTGTTTTTCCCCGGGCCTCCGCTGAAAATTGGCTTTGTTCCAAGTCAGACTTTCCCAGTGAAGAAACGTTAAATAAATACATACATATATACATACATAAACACTTAAATAAATAAATAAATAAATAAATAACATCCTATGTCTTTTAAAGTTTCTTTGCACTTTACCACTCTTATATATATGTAAAAGCAAAGGCTGACGCCCAACAGTCTGAGTTCCTGCGTATCCAAATAAATGAAAATGTAAAACTCAAGCACAGGAATATTAGTCGGCAAAGCGATACAGTCCACATGCACAATTCCCAGTAGATTCCAAAAGAAATCAGGCAGTTTTCACTTCACCAAGGACAAATGCAAGTTTGAAGTGTAAAAAACTCTATTTATTGATCATGTATGACATAACTCTATTTCCGTGGCTTTGTCATTATCAGTGCATATATTGAATTCTATTGATTTTTCTTTTTATCCTTTATCTACAATCCCTGCAAAGAATCTCAAGCTCTTTTTCCAGTAACACTCGTACTTCTTTGTCACATATACTCTATACAACATACTATTTGTTGTTTTTCCCTGGCCTGCATTTCACTTTCAGATCATAGTTTTGTAGTTTAGGTAACATCCTTTACAACACTGAACATCCATTAAATAACTTTATTTATATGGTTTGTCTGTGTTTGTGGTTTGTTTACACCTGAACTTTTTTTACTGCAGATATATTTATAGAATTTGTCATGTCCATACTATTGCTAAAATTTTTTTTTTCTGTGTGCACATATCTGTTCTGTGCATTTGAAAATACACTTGTGCTATAGGAAATTGGTCTGTTCTCTTGTAGGCTTGTAGCTTATATACCATTCTAAATAGCATCTGCTTCTGAGAAAAATAGGTTATTCATATTATATTATTTTAATTTCAGTGTTTCTGCAACTAGTTTCATGAATATTTTGAGCTTTTCATGTTGCTCTTGTTCTAGGACACATGTTGCTCTAACAGCTCTGTATCATATATATTCTAGATATTAGAAGACCACTAAATCTTATGGCCATTCATGCATTGCCAGTACCCTCCTCAGACTGTACCTCCTTTCTCCACAAGATCAATACCAGTCAATCCCAGAATAAATTTGTGGATACCCATTCCATGATCTAATTACTGTTTTAAGGAAGATAGGGAATTAGAGAAGTTACCATGCAGAAGAAGTTTATTCCAGAGGTTTGGGAGGTGCTGGATAATAAACATGTCCCTCTACTGTGCTTTATTTACTGTTAGTGCAGATTTAGGTCCCTGGTTCTAGCATTGGTGAAGATATTGAAAGTGTAGAGAAACAGGACGTACAGAACAATTGAGTCTCTTATGATGTTGCAAGCCAGACAGAGATTTCTTCTCTAAAGTCTATAAGACTGAATAAATGGATAGAGTTCCAGCCTCTCTTGGTAGTTTGGGGACGTTAAGGCAGTGATCTTTATGGTTAGGAACTTTTAGGATATTTCTAGTTGCTTGATGTGTTTAGTGAGATGCATCCCAAAGGGGCCTTGTACTTGATAACTGGCCTGATCAATGTAGAGGATAAATGAGTGATTCTCTTTAGATTTTAATGATATTCCTTTGGTAATTAGCCAGGCTAAAAGGAGTTCTTGACAACAGAATTCATATGACAGTCAAAAGAAAGGATTACTAACCCAAGTACCTGGATCCCTGACTACATTTCCATTTTATAGTGGTGTGCTGTCCATACAGTATGATGGGAGGAGGGCATGTCTACAAATGGAGTTAGATATTATACTTTTTAGAATTTAGTTTGTTTATTTTTAGTACATCAAGAAATAACTACGGAGAGTCAATTAGAAGGATTTGGGTGTCATTGGGTGTCATAGGGTGACCTAATAACAGCACCTAGTTTGCAGCTGTCTACAAAGTTTGTTAGCCAGAGGTCTTGGCTCTCTGCTTGCAGATATGAGACATAAATATCAGAAAGGAAAGATTGTTTCATTGAGTCTTAAGGGACACTATTTGCCAATTTCATAATTTCTAAGGCATCTACAACTCACATTGCCCTGTTATTCAGTTTATTTGCAGTCCACCTTACTATATAAGGGTCAGTTTTTAAAGCAGTAGGTCTCTGCATGATGCCAGCATGGGGAATGGTGTTGAAGGCCTTGATATACAACTTAACTTAACTTAATGTTATTGTCTACAGACACAGTTGTCCCAAATATATTAGGAATAATTTTTGCAAAATACTGACTCATCCTAAGAAACCACTGTGATGCCTACTTGTCTGTTGGCTTTAGCAGTTTCCGTTTAATGTCCAGACATTACTTATTTCATACTTGTGCTCTTATTTTAGATTTATCTTTACTGAACTTGTAATGAAATGTCTCTGTTCAGTAGTGGTGTAAGTCTTTTATCATCAGCTTCAATCCCTCTTTTCCATTTTGTATAAGGAGTCATGCTTTTCTTTAATCTTATTTTGAAATAAGAGGTTATCAGTTGTATTTGCAACACATTTCAAGGTTCATTTCTATTGAACATGTCTGGCACTGGCTGATAAAATCCCAAACATAAGTCTATGGTGTTTCTGACTTCTTAATTTCATAGTAAATGTGCACAATTCAGACCATCCCTCATTTATCTTTATCTGTCAGAATCCCATTAATGAATAACAATTACTTTTAATCGCTTTATTCAGATTTTACTGATAAATGGAAATGCAAATGCTGTCTTGATATACAGCAGCAACCATACTATTCACCTGTAATGTTTGGTTCTGATTGCTTCTTAAAGACACCTAAGCTTTCCATCCACTTCAATTCCTGCTTAGATGCAATCCCAAGAGCTACTTGTGTTATCCTTGTAGCATGCATCGGTAGCACAACATTAGGCATTATATGTATACTGTATCCTGCAGACGTATTAAGCCTGTAAATAAGTTAGGATAGTTATGAATGCTATCATTACTAGTGCTCTGCACAACATTGCACATATCCCTGTAAATATGCAACTGTCCCCTGAATGTGTACACAACTACATTCTCTCTTTGATTTGACACTGAAATTATTTTACAATTCCCAGCTCCTCACAGACCTAACAATACAGCATTTTAAGTAAATTATCTGTGTATGCTATGATTTGAAACATTATCTCATACATATTTTCATATTCATATAAGTAGATCTTGACCATTAGCTTTATTTGAATATTAACACTAGGCACACGTCTTTCTTTTCTATGTCATTAGGCCCATTTCTTCTGTGGGTATACAAGTATATTGTACACTTGTGTCTCATTAACATTCAGCATTTTGCATACTAAATCTTGGAATATCTTGCCAAAAATGTAACTTGCGCTGTTATCACAATGTTTCTGATGCATTTGCAGACTTCACTGTATCAAATTTGTTACTTTAGCAGTGCCTGCATGCAGTCTGTTTTATGCTTCTTTTCACAGGTTCCTTTTATCACACTTGTCTTTTTTCTGCACTTCATTACCAAATGAGTCTTCCTACCACAGCTTCTGTACAACTGATTAAATGAAAGCTGCTTCCACTTGAGTTAATAATAACATTTAGTAAACATGACTTGAAGTTCAGCTACAGCATATTTTCTGGACACATTGATCTATATTTTTCATATTTATTACTTTTGCTACACATTCTCAATATTACCTGATGAAACTTCCAAACAAATAAATGAAAATAGCCATAAAAAGGCAAAATAATAAAAAATGAATGGCTAAAAACACAAAATTACTTTATTACATAAAAATCCAACTGGTAAGCAATTGGTCTGAAGAAGTTCCATGAAGGGGAATGAAAGTGCTTACCAGTTGGATTTTTATGTAATAAAGTCATTTTTTGTTTTTAGACATTCATTTTTTATTATTTTTTATTACACTTTCTCAATATATTTATGTTTTCTTTTAATATTTGACTTACACTTTAAGTTGCACAGTTTCACATTTCCTTTCCTTTAAATGTGCTGTTATAATTTCATTAACTCAGCATGCATGCACAGCTTTAGTGATCCTTGTTTTATCTTTTATTTTGCCACAAACTATTTTGCCTCTAATTAGCAAATCATGCAACTCACCAAATTCATAATCTTTACTTTGATTTATTAGCTGTGCAAAATAAGCATCTATAGTCTCTTCAGAAACTTGTGCCCTAGCAAAGTATAGATGAATAAATGGCCAGTTCTGTTTATGCTCATAGTAATTTCTGAAATTATGTCTTATTGATTCCAGTTTACTTTTTTCTTCTTCTTGAAAGGTGCATGTATTAAATACCTTCACAGATTCTTTACCTGTGACTTGCAAAAACATGCCACATTGTACCTTTGAAAGCTTATAGCTATTCATTTCAAACTGAGGAGCATATCAGATTTCTGGAGCAAAAGGCTTCAGTTTTCTATTAAACTGCCTTGCAATGAGATAATTCCTGGTGGTTAGCCCATTACAGCTGTGCAATTTCTCTAACTGCAAATTATTCTTCTGCATTCCTGAATGCTTCTCCTGCATTTTATTGATGCACAATACTGTAAGGAACTGTTTGTCCTTTACATGTAATCAAAGCTCAGTTCCTCAAAAGACAACCACAAGGCCTTCTATAGTTATGTAAAGAATCTTCATGACAATACCCAGATTTGCTCTGAGCTACTGCACAATGGTACCTCCCATACCAAGCCAACAGATATTGCCAATATACTGGCTGACAGATTCAGTGCCAACTTTACCCCTTCCGCCCCCAAAAGATCAAGCACAATACCAATAGATTGCCAGGCACTCAGTATTAATGCAGCACAGGTTAAAACAGCACTGTCCAAGGCCAAGAATACAGCTTCTATGGGACCTGATGATATCCCTGGCTGTGTTCTACAGAGAAAACTGTCACCTCACATGTTTGCCCTGTTCAATCACAACTTCACCTCAGGCTTTGTCTCTACCAAATGGCGCTCTGCTACAGTCATCCCTCTCCACAAAGGAGGAGTGACTACAGACACTGGGAACTATCGCCCCATTAGTCTGTTGAGTCTGATATGCAAAGCTATGGAATGCATCATCATGGACCTAATAAACAAGGATATACGGAATCTCCAAACTCTGGATCCCACACAGTTTGGTTTTGTGAAGGGTAGATCATGCCTGCTCAACTTGGTCGACTTCTCTGAGTCAGTCACCAGAGATGTGGATGAAGGCAAGGTGGTTCATACAGCCTACCTTGATCTGGCCAAGGCCTTTGATATCATTCTCCACTCAAGAATCATACAAAAACTCACTAAGCTAGGCATCAACCCCTATATTACCAGGTGGGTTGCAAACTGGCTCACAGATAGAACCCACAGTGTGAAAGTAGCTGATTCCAAGTCTGACTGCTGACCAGTTATGAGTGGAGTCCTACAAGGTTTGGTCATGGGTCCTCTCCTGTTTGGTATCTACTTCTCTGAAGTCCAGGCCAACACAAAGGGACTCTGGCTGACAAGGTTCACAGAAGATTGCAAGTTAGGAGCTATTATTAACTCCCCAAGTGATGTTGACATCCTACAGAATGGTCTCACTGAAAACAACGACTGGTGTCAGAACCATGGCCTTAAGCTCAATGCCAAAAAATGTGTCATCATCCCCTTTGGGAAAAATCCGGTTCCCATGAATTACCACATCAATGGTAGTCCACTTAACACAGAAGGTGTTATGCGAGATCTGGGAACACAGGTTGACAGCAACCTCTCTTTTGACCACCACATTGCCACTGTGGTTAGAAAGTCCTTCTATGTAGCACATCTCATCATTAAGGTTTTGCATCCAAGAAGAAAGAGGTCATTGTCTCCCTCTACTCTTCCCTCATTAGGCCAATCATTGAATACAATGCCTCATTTGGCATGTACCTCACTAGACACCTGCAACAACTGGAGAGGCTGCAAAAGTACCTCACAAAGAGGATCCTAGGCCTTAAACACTTGTCCTATATGGACAGACTCAAAAAACACCAACTATTCTCTGTCTCATATCGTCTACTTACAGGCGATCTCTGCTTGACTTACAAAGCCATGTCTGACCCAGCTCTCTTAGAAATGCTACATCTAAATCCCACTCACTCTGAACTACATGCTCCAGAGACCTCAACCTCATTACCACAATCAACAGAACATGCTGGAGGGACAGTTTCATAATGCAGAGACTGCACATGCTATGGAATAGACTTCCCATACATGTCAAACAGAGCATCTCACTGGCCCTCTTCAACAGAAATCTTGATGAGTGGATGGGAAATAGAAAATTCACCCCGGGGATCACTCCAGTGGCTTTACTCGACATAGGCACTGGGAACTAAGGTCGGGTGGCACGATGCCAGGGTAATCCTATGGGCTAGGCTTGTAAAGGCTCCAGGGCCATTAGCCAAGAATACACCTATGAACCTATGAACCTATGACTACCTTCTAAAATTATAATAAAGAATTTTGCAGGGGACAGGCACCCTCCATTTCTCATATGCAGGGATTCATCCTACACAAACTTTAGTTTTAAAAACCAACTCCATGACTACACGATGAGTAGAAGAACCCCATTAATGTACACAGCAGTGTCATGGCAATAGCAGTCCTACTGTGCCTACACAAGTATAGACTTATACCACAAACAATATGAGTTAATGCAAAAGAACTCCAGTAAAATGCAAAAACAGCATCCATGCTGCCACTAATAAATTATGCTTTGGTATACATAAAACATTATTTTAATCAAAAAAAGTCCTTGAAGCCATTGACTTCAGCCTATGATTCTAGTCTTAAAAGTACAATAAAAAGGAACCTTAAACACACATTTGAACAAACAAAATTCATATCAACTTAGGGTAAGCCTTTTATGCATATAAACTGTCAAATGCAAATTTTAATTTGTGTTTACAAATATATTTCTTCACTTATCTCACTATGTAATGTTTGGATGTTCATTGGGGTAGTCATTAAACAACACAGACACTGTGGATGTGCTTCTAGCCTCCATGATATCATTACTTTGATGTCTCATGACATGTCTTTATGAATGGTTGAATTTATTTTGGTTTGTACCTTCGTGAAATGCACATTATTTTATTTAGTACTGTACTACGGTCAAGCGAGTATGTGTAGGTGTCGGCAAATGTATATCACCAGGACTGATAATAACGGACCTGATTAACTTAAATAAGTTCTATATTTATTGTGCCATTGCTAAGCTGATGGCTATATGTAATCTGATTTCACTTAGTTAATTAATTACATTTTCTATCCACATAAAGAAGTAAAGACGTGTATGTGTTTTGCTCGATATGCTTGCCCTTAGCTGTCCTTAGTTTACATGCATAATATTTGACCCTTCACTTAATACATTATTTATTATCTGGTTTGATATTCTGCTTGATAGCTCAGTTTATCATATTATATGTATCTTATTATTTTAGTTGCATAATTCATCTTTTCTGAAATGTAATTGTGTATGCCTTGCTGCATATGTTATGTGCATTGCTGCTGTGTCATATTTTGTTTGCCTTTTTTAATCCTTAGGTCACTATTACAAATTGCAGATGTCTCTTAAGTAGATTATTTAATCCTTAGGTCACTATTATAGATTGCAGATGTCTCTTACCTATATTAATCCAGTTCATGAAGTGACATAAATAAATAACAATGTTCACCACTTACAAACATGTTTAAAATGATATCAGTTACTTTGTTCTTATTATGCATTTTTTAGATACTTTGCTTGCTAACATTAAAACAGTTTCAGCCAATATAACAACCATAATAACTTATTAACTACACTTATTCTCTCTCCCATTCCAAGCTTGTATTTTAAAGATGGCATTATTTATATACTATATCAGCTACCACAGAGCTTCATCATGCAGATTTTAAAGGCCGAAGATTTCTCCTAAGTTTTATTCCTTGTATCAATATCATTAGTGGAGACTTTTATCTAAACCCTAGTACACTGGAGCAGTTTGTAGAAAATATTACAAAGAGTATGCTCACATCTATTAGTTATATGAATATAAGTGGCATTAAAAAGTGGGCACGACTCTAGTCATGGATATGACCCCAAATTATTATTATTATTTATTTTCACCCCACATCTTTTATAATCTTATATCACTTTGTCAGAAAATAGGCTTGAAACAGACATTGTAGTGGTGTGTTAACTCTCTTTAACTTGCTTAACCTGCACATATTGGTTACCCAAAGTAATCTACCATCTAGTGCTCCCTCTAACAATTACCCAAATGACTCTAGATTTTATTTTATTTATTTTACATCTGTTGACTGGGCTAGTCCAACTGGATATATGTCCATTTTCAGTGGAGGCCCGGGGAGAAAAGCTCCACAGACGGAGTAATATTTACAAAAACACAGGTACAATACAACGTTTTGTCAATGATTGCATATCACTCTAGACGGCTACACCAAACTGTTGTTTGCTCCAGTTTACATACCTCCTCCAACATTAGTCTCAATTGCAAAGGGTACTTTGAATAAAGTTATAAAGCTAGCAGGGAGCTGTAGACTGACTATATTACGTGACTTGAGCATTGACTATAATGGACTTACAATATTTTTGACATTAAACAACCTTTCACAAATGGGAAAGAATATTATTAGATTAAATCTAACAACTGACAGAGGCACTTTGCTAGACATAATTTCTACAGATACACATTAAAATATTTCTACTATTGAAACCATTCCCAATGTAAAAGACAGTCTTAGCTAGGCTAATTTAGTGTTGTTAAGACTGTTTTAATCTACTGGATCTCTACCAGATCTCTTGTATGTTAAAAAGTATTATTGCCTCTCTCACTCAGCTACAGTTGCTTGGACTTGCCAATCGCCTTATCTATTAACTTTAAATTGTATGTGTGTATTTCTGAAGTATGATACTGGGTTCACTAGCCTAATTTTTGTGTAAACGGCTGTTTTTCTTACCCCATCTTTTTGTCTCTTCTCCTCACCACCTAGGTCTAACTCAACTTTCCTGCACTAGAATTTGAGAGTCTAACTACCTGGTGAAAGGACCCCTGCAAACTTTTAAAACCATCTAAACTTTACAGAATTTATCTTGCCGTTCTGATTAAGAACCCTGCTACCAAGGAGGCAAGAAAGTAAGCGCTAACCTAACCCAATGATAAAAACTGTATTTGCCTTGTAACCTGTGCATTCTATCAAGTGCGCTACCTTGCCAGAATATCCCAGCAGCCATACCCCCACTCTATCCCTTAATAGTTATACTCTTCCTATCCTTGCACTATCTCCTATAACTGACTATAACGCCTTTCCTTCCTTTTACCCATGTCCCTGTTCTCCAGTCCTTGGCTGTAAATATAGTTATGCCCACTAGGTGGCACTCTACACTAGGCCAACTCCTACTTCGCCTATCTGCTCTCTCTAGAATTGAACTGAAACTGAAATAGTGATCTAGTTCCTAAACTTACAAGGAAGCCTAAGGAAACTGTTACTGCCCAGTCTTAGAGGCCCTTCCTGCCCACTTTTCCCCACTCAATTACTTTACTGCACACGTGCCTTCTGGTATCCAGTACTATCACTACCAACTGTCTCTTACCCACATTACTTACCTGTATCATCTGAAAGTTACACTGTGGTCAGCTACTCACAGATTGGTTTTGCTGATATCTCTTCACTTACTTACAACCCAAAACAAACTGCTGATGCCTTCAATACCTTCTTCACTGAAACTGTCCAGTCTCTAGCTAACCAACTAGCCCCTAATATCTCCTCTCAGTCCCCCACTACTAACACTTCCATACCCACCTTTCAACTGCAACCTGTACCCACTTCACTTATTTGTTCTCTTCTCCTCAAACTTAAAATCTCCTCGACTTCTGCTGACCTTTTACCAGCTCAATTTCTAAAAATTGCAGCCAGTCCATTAGCCTATCCCACTTCCATTCTGATTAACAGAACCATGGTTGAAGGCTGCATTCCTTCACTTTGGAAAATTCCACATATCATTCCCCTGCATAAAGGAGGGACCTCTACAGAACTTTCAAACTACCGTCCCATAGCCTTACTCTCCCCTTTAGCTAAAATCATGGAGAAATGCATCCAAAAACAACTTCTTAAACACCTATTAAACCACAACCTACTAGCTGACTGTCAACATGGCTTCAGGCCTTACCACAGCACCACCTCAGCCCTTCTTTCCTTTACTGACTGTATCAACAAAAACCGGAACAATAACATACTAATCCCTGCTCTCTTTATTGACCTATCCAAAGCTTTTGATATGGTCAACCACCAGATACTATTAAACTTACTTAAAACTTATGCTCTTGACTTTGGTGCAATAAAATGGTTCAAATCATATCTTCTTAACAGACAACAGGCAGTGCACTGGGAAAACAGCTTATCCAACCTACTACCTATTACCCTTGGAGTCCCCCAAGGATCAGTACTGGGCCCCCTTCTGTTCTCAGTCTTCATCAATGATCTACATACCAGTTTGCCCTCTGCTGCCTGTATACAGTATGCTGATGATTCTACTTTGATTTGTTCTGCCACATCCCCCTCTGAATTGCACTCTATCACCCAACAGATTTTTCCACAATGTTGAAAAATGGTTCCTAAACAGATGCCGAATCTTAAACCCCAAGAAAACCAAACTATTACTTTTCTCCCCCCACCTGGAAATCTTCTCCACTCAATTTCTCTGTCTTCTCTAATAATGGCACCTACATATCTCCTGAACCATCCACCAAGCTCCTCGGAGTAGAGATAGACAACAACCTATGCTTTGACTCGCACATTAACAACACAATAAAACTAGTCAACAGAAAACTAGGCTCCTTGTTCAAAATTAAACCATTTCTTACACCACTTGCCAGAACTTCCATAGCACGTACCCATTTGATTTCTACCCTACTGTACGCCTCCTCCATCTATACAAATCTGTCCAAAACTAACCTCTCCAAACTAACTGTTGCCTACTACAGTATTGCCAAATTTGCCACTGGCTCTACCCTTTAGAACTCACCACTGCCAAAACTTAAAAAAATTGGGATGGCAAGAACTACAAAATCTCATCTTATTTCGCCAGCTCTCTTTAGCCCATAAAATCCTTTACAAACCTACCAGCACCCCTATACTCACAACTCTCATTAGCCCTTATTGTAATCTCAAAAGTCTGCATTCCTCTAACAAACTTCTAATATCTACCTGCAAATCCAACAACTTAGCAGGTGAGTCCTTGTTCTCCAACACAATTGGAAAAGCCTGGAACTTCCTTCCGTCCAACCTCACTGCTCTCTCTGCTCTTCCCAGCTTCAAATCCCAACTCAAAACTCACCTCCTAACTCACTGGCTCTGCCCCTGAACTCACCTCCTAACTCACTGGCTCTGCCCCTGAACTCCCCTCCTAACTCACTGGCTCTCCCCCTGAACTCCCCTCCTAACTCACTGGCTCTGCCCCTGAACTCACCTCCTAACTCAATGGCTCTGCCCCTGAA
This sequence comes from Protopterus annectens, assembly GCF_019279795.1. Classification (NCBI taxonomy): domain Eukaryota; kingdom Metazoa; phylum Chordata; order Ceratodontiformes; family Protopteridae; genus Protopterus; species Protopterus annectens. Next base: position 1,238,873,353 of record NC_056746.1, read on the forward strand.
CTCACCTCCTACCTCACTGGCTCTGCCCCTGAACTCACCTCCTAACTCACTGGCTCTGCCCTGCTCTAACCCTGACTAGATACCATTCTGCTCCTAGAACTCTCACTTATCTTGCTTCTAATCTTATCAAAAACTTACTACTAAATTCAATTTCATTTTTCCCCATGATGTTCTTATTTTGCTTATTGCAGACACTGTAAAAATATATATATTTTTTCTTCTCTGAACTATATGTGTAACTTTTTTTTACTGTTAAATGCTTTTAATGAATAATGCTCAAATGTACCTCTCACTTGGAGCTTTTCTCCCCGGGTCTTTGCTGAAGATGGACATGAATCCAGTTGGACCAGCCCAGTCAACAAATGTAAAATAAAAATAAAATAAATAAATGCTACGAGCAACCACTGTACTGTTGTGTCCAGCTGGTTAAAGTTGAGAAAAAAACCCTGAGCTGATACTGCTAACTTGATCAATACATGATGTTAACAGCTTCATCGTACCTGGTGAGCAGCATTTTTGATGGGCAGCAATATACAGCTGTACTGATTCCTACCTGTCTACCTTCTACCTTTTATAATCTTGAACCTGTTCAAGACTGACTAGATCCTGTTACAAAAATAAGACTCTTTGATTATCAGCTGAACTCAAGGAAATGATAAAAGTAAAAAAGCAGGATTAGCCTGACTGGAAAGAAGATTCCATGAATTTCAAAATAGGTTTTTGAAAAATTAAAACATGGAAGAATTACCACAGCTAACTCAGCAAAAGCTATTTTTTAGGAATCAGCAGAACTAACTTCTTGGGCAATCACAGACGATCTGGCTAACTATCAAAACCCTTAATACTAGACAAGTTCTCCTGAAAGCTACTGTAACAGATAAATTGAGCTCTGAACTATTAAATGTTAAACAGCCTATCACTCCTTTCTTCCACTGCCTAAGAATTCAGTCTTTTGCAAGGGTCTACAAACTTCCAAAATTTCAAACACCATATGTTCGAACTTGGAAGTTCGAAATATGACAACATCGAAACCTCAGAACAGCGAATTTTTTACCAGGGAAAAAAATTTGCTGTTCCGAAAAACACACACACAACATAGGCACACCAAAAACCTAATAAACCTACACTACAGCTTACATACACTACTATCTATGCACTAACCTTAACTCAGACCGTAATCCATCACTATCGCGCACTTACCTTACCCGCGCCCTAACCCTAAAGTCCGTCACTTTCACACACTTACCTTACCCGCACCCTAACCCCAACGTTCATCACACTCACACACTTACCTTAACCCGATCAGTAACTTTCGCACCACAGTACAGACATTTCTATTTTTCAAACTTCCCCATTCGAACATCCAGTATTCAACATTCTAGACAGTTGATTAAATAACAGGTACCCATTTGGAACACAGCAAACACAACCCAAATAACAAAGACTCACTCATTTCTGGATGTACCTTTTATCTAAATTGATTCCATTAGTAGGACATAAGAATTCTTGGGAAAGGCCGCCTTTAATTTCAGCTTAGTTGTACATATGCCAAAATCCAAAGTTTCTTTAAATTGGGAATTCCACAACACATAAAAAAGCACTGGCTAATATATTTAACCTTACACTCAAAACAAAGATCACCTCTCTAGCTTTAAATCTACTAGAATTACCCCCTCTGTTCCAAAAGTCCACTTATCTGGCAATAAAAATAAATAAATAAATAAAATGTTCATCACCAAATACTGGAATACAAGAAAAATATGGTAAACTGTCTGGCAAACAAATATTTTTATCCAAATATAGCATGATAACTACCATTTACTGTCTTGCTAACTAAATCCTAAAAAGCACGAATAACAGCAAACTGACTGGTGAAATGTTTCTAGACATAAAGCATACTTCCAAGATTTTACCTCATCCCTTACTTTTATCAAAGATATCCAATTACAGATTCTCTGCAGATATGCTCCAGTGTTGCAGTAATTACCCCACAAACAGGACCTTCAAAGTAATGAATGGCAACACAGCAAGTGACACTGGTATTCTCTAGACCACCCCTCTTTTCTCTGTCAATAAATAGGCTGCCATCTGACCTCCAACAGACATCCTGCATCATCACTAGTACACATATATCTGTCCCAACAGTAAACATTAAACAGAGATCTTTAAAAAATTCACCCCTGTTTATAACTGGATTACAAAGAACATGCTAAAAGTTAGTCCCTAAAAGTTTTGTAGCATTTGTCACACATAAAAAGATGCATCTTCTTTGGTGACTATCAAAGACCCAGTGGGCACTACTCTAGCATGTGTCACTCAACAAAAACATTTAACCACAGCCTATCCTTCAGTCTCTACACAGAGCTATAATTAGCCAAAATTCTAAACCGTGTTAGGGGTTCTTATGTAACATCTCACAGTGGATGCCAGAAAAGCAAGTGAAATATTTTAATTCCTAGAACTGAATATTTCTTACCTGTTGCTGCACACCTCTCAGTTAACAGTACCACTGACTGAGTATTTCTTACCTGTTGCTGCACACCTCTCAGCTAACAGTACCACTGACTGAGTATTTCTTACCTGTTGCTGCACACCTCTCAGCTAACAGTACCACTGACTGAGTATTTCTTACCTGTTGCTGCACACCTCTCAGTTAACAGTACCACTGACTATTTCTTACCTGTTGCTGCACACCTCTCAGCTACCAGTACCTCTGTCCTAAAAACTAGTGAAAATAAGACTGTTGGGTTCATTCACCTGTCATGCTTTAAAAAACATTGCTAACTGATCATGCAAAAAGTGAACAGGTTACTGGCTACTGTTAGAGCCATCGTCCTAAATATATTAACCTTCAAAATTCTAAACAGGATTTATTGTTTTCCCTTAAGAAACAATCTTGTGTCATGTAATGTTATCTACAAGCTAAGGAGAGAAGACAATGTGCTGTTACTTAGACAACATATTGCTTCAGCTGATATTTAAAAACCCTTCTCTAAATTTGCCTTAACATCATGGAATAACATGCCACATACATTAAGTAAGCGCCTTAACATCATGGAATAACATGCCACATACATTAAGTAAGCGCCTTAACATCATGGAATAACATGCCACATACATTAAGTAAGCACCTTAACATCATGGAATAACATGCCACATACATTAAGTAAGCGCCTTAACATCATGGAATAACATGCCACATACATTAAGTAAGCGCCTTAACATCATGGAATAACATGCCACATACATTAAGTAAGCGCCTTAACATCATGGAATAACATGCCACATACATTAAGTAAGCGCCTTAACATCATGGAATAACATGCCACATACATTAAGTAAGCCTTAACATCATAGAATAACATGCCACATACATTAAGTAAGCCTTAACATCATGGAATAACATGCCACATACATTAAGTAAGCCTTAACATCATGGGATAACATGCCACATACATTAAGTAAGCCTTAACATCATGGAATAACATGCCACATACATTAAGTAAGCCTTAACATCATGGAATAACATGCCACATACATTAAGTAAGCCTTAACATCATGGAATAACATGCCACATACATTAAGTAAGCCTTAACATCATGGAATAACATGCCACATACATTAAGTAAGCCTTAACATCTTGGAATAACATGCCACATACATTAAGTATGCTAGTCAGAGTTATTATTTTCTGGAAGAATATCAACAAATGAAAAAACTCCACGCAGTCCAATGGCTAAAACAACACGTTTTAATACTTGTGAATTTTGTATTTTCAGGAAGAAACTAAAGGCTTATCTAGCAAACAAATCTGTGTCAGTCCTTTACAGAGGCTAGTTAAACCATTAATAAACAAAATTCAACAGAAAATCCTGAATAAGTCATCTAAGTGAATTATAACAAACAGCAAATTATTAGTAGAAGCTGCCATGCATATATGGGTTGGGTGCATGTATATTACTGTGTGTGTTGGGGGAGACCTATGTGTGTAACAGTTTCTAATTATTTACACAGGTTTTGAGATCACTTAGCATATACTAAATTTAATCACAGAAATGTTCCCAGCTAAGAGCCTTTTTAGGTTCGATAACTACATATTTTATCTTAGTTTTCTCAGATGTATTGCCTACAAAGTTTTGTGCGCATACTGTGCGTGATCCACTTATGCTCTCTTATATTATTGCACTGTTTCACTGTGCTCTGATTCTAAGTGACATCATTGTGTTACTGTTGCATAATAGTCTGTTGTGTGTGCATGCATGGGCGTGTGTGTGTGTGTGTGTGTTTGTGTGTGTATGTGAATTTACTGACTTTTATGTTGCCTTTGCTCTAAGTTGTGTCTAAAAATAATAATTGGACCACTATACTTACCTTGCTGACAAATGTAAAATAAATAAATGAATACATACACAACAGAGACTTCAAAAAAAAAAAAAAAAAAAAAAAAAATATATATATATATATATATATATATATATATATATATACACATACACATATGGATTTATCTCAGTTCATCAAAATCCCATATTATCGAATCTCAATTTGTCGACACTCAAGATACCGAACTCCCACTTCATTGAAGCAGCGGAACAATGAAGATCTTCCCAGGGTAAGTAACTACTTAAAAACAAGAATAGCCAGCAGTAAAGGTGGAAACCCACAATTTTATACATAAAATGAAAATAAGAAATCACATAACTAGGTAGAGGGTAGTAAGCCCAACTACCTGCCGCAATGGAGGGAAACCACCAGATGCCAACAGCACCAAGAACTTAGGAACCTCACCGGAAAAAACATCCACCACGATAAGAAACACTACTACATCCAAGCTCAAACTAACCACTATACCAACCCTAAAAGATTTTGGAATACTATTAACAAAATTCTCAATTCTGGTACCCTCAGTAGCCACGGCCCCTTCCCTAATAACACCCCCAACAGAGACTGCAACACTTGTAAACAAATACTTCATAGAGACTATTGCCAAGCTCATTCCTAATAACTCCTCTTCTACTACAGATGCCTGTAAGACAAACCACTCTACCGTTCGCATTCAGACTGCCACTGCCAACACTTTCTCATTCAAACCTGTCTCTATTTCTTACATCAAAAAACGACTCCTGAAACTTAAACCCTGCTCTCCCTCTACTGACTTCCTTCCTCCTCAGTTCCATAAAACCGCTGCTGACTCTATTACTTTTCCTGTCTCTATTTTAATTAAGAGATGCATTCAAGAATACATAGTACCGCTGCTGACTCTATTACTTTTCCTGTCTCTATTTTAATTAAGAGATGCATTCAAGTATACATAGTTTCTGACTTCTGGAAATGTTTCTACACTAAACCTCCACACAAGGGTGGTAATTCAACTGAACCTAGCTACTTCAGAACCATTGCTAGCCTCTCTCCTCTCTCTAAAATCCTTCAAAACTGTAT